>NC_142796.1:52193392-52342257 GCF_049724085.1 Artemia sp. Qi Xiang Cuo
ATGGAGATGTTATCTCTATAATGCCTATGCGATAATTTCCGTACTTACCTGGGGCGCTCTAAACCAATGGCGTTTTAGTCCTGGCTAGGTGGGCAGCTCTCCCCCCAGTTTTTCTGACATTGAATTCCTTTTATTTTATATTTTCAAACTCCTATGAAGGTACTTTACCCCTCCCCCAGATTATGAGGCCTAAAACCACTACTGCTTCAGACCGCAGGTTTAAGAGCCGCTGCCCTACATAGAAATACAAGGACTCATATACCATCTTGAACATAGCTGATGCCCTCGGTGACTTTGTTTTCGAGAAATTTCGTTGTATGTTTAATCAACGGAATCATATTCTCTCTAAAAACTTTCTATTACTCAACGCTTTAGTTTGAATTAGCTCTTTCACTATTTTTGAACACTAGATGGATACGATCACTCCTGAAAAAGATAAATAAAAAAAAAGTTTTTCCGAGGGAGGTAAAGAGCGAAGTTGAAACTAAAAACGGACAAAAATTAATACTTTACAGACTAAATAATATATTTTAATAAAACTAGTACAAATAAAACAACCAATTATGTTTCCCTATGTTTCTAGGATTATAGAAAACTAGCGCTTTACTGAAAACACTAAAGTCAAGTATAAAAAACAGGAATATTGATTGGGGGGTCAAAAGTGAGTAGGTAGTCTAACAACAGTAAACGAATCTATAGAGCTTTTCATATCTTACATCAGTTGTGACATCAGTAACTTTCAGTATACAATTAAAGTTATCTAAAAACATAAGCGTAAAATTAAATATCTTTTTAATAACTGAAAAGTAACTGGACAGCACATATAAATATTGAAATGATTTATCAGGTAGCATTTTGATCTCGCCAGCTATAATACCAATAGTGAGTAATATACAATCTTAAATTGTAAGAAACATACTTTAGTATTACTTGAAATGAAGATCAAATAAGACATTATATGAACTGTGGAAATCCGGTAGTTTCTCTTTATACAACAGTGAATTTGAAGCTATGATACAAATTCTAAAGCTAGTCTATAGTCCTAACACTATCAAGATGGCTTTACTTCGAACTTGTCTACAAACTGATCATGACATGTCATTTTCAGAACCAAAACGAGAGCCAGTCATTGAACTGAGCCATTGTGCAGAAGTGATACCAAATTAAGCGTAAAAAAAAGAAATAAATAATAAAGTAACAATCCTAAAATGGATTGTTGCTTTATCTTAAAAGGGATTGATCCTAAAAGGGATTGATAGTTTTTTTATTCTGTAAAAAGTGTCGTTAATTGGTTTGCTTTTACTGTACCAAAACCTCTATATTATTTTGTCTTTTCAGTAAAGCGCTAGCTTTCTATAATCCTAGAAACATAGGAAAACAGAATTAGTTATTTTATTTGTGCTAGTTTTATTGATATATATTAGATAGGCTGTGAGGTAATAATTTTTGTTCGTTTTAAGTTTCAACTTCACTCTTTACTTCCCTCGGAAAAACTTTGCGTTTTTAAATTAATCTTTGTCCGTTTTTGATTAAAATTTAGTGTAGAAACAACGCTGCGATGATCTTTTTTATTTATACGGAATAATCTATGTTCGTATATAACTCCGTAGTTTCAGTTGAAAACTTATTTTTAATATATATCAATTATCACCGATCTAGGGGATGTAAGACACCTCTAGAAAATACTGCAGACAACCTTGACAGCTAAAAAAATTTCAGTCTATAATGTAAAGCTCATTATCAATACTTCACAAAACAATGCAAGTTTTTCAAGAACTTTTGTTTTTCGATGAGCAAAAAGTTGTTTTTACTCGGCCGACTTCGCCTGAAAAAGCCATAATTAAGACAGGGCTTTATAAATCGCCTACTGACTAGCAGAAACTAGAAGGCTTAATAAAAGAGAGCTGTTTAAGGGGTCATTTAAAAGCTTATATTTATACCTAATCACTTTTTATAAATTTGGCTTGATATCATATTCCCACAAAGTGCACTTTCGGTTGTTTCTTACATTTTTTTCAAATGAAAAAAGTGCCTTTTCCAATGAAATGACCAAAAAAGGGGTTTTCCGAAATATAGGCAGGAGCAAAAAAACTAAGGGGGTAAGGACGACCCTTTGCATCAATTACCACCGTTAGAACTAGCACTCAGGCTTCATCGTAGAGGAAAGTTTGTAGAGTCAATTCAGAATTGTTGATCATTCAGTCTTAACTTGTTATAGATTTTTAGTTAAGAAGTTTTCAGTTTTACTTAGACTGTTTTTGCAATAATCTTTTACTTCTAGGATGATTGGACGATTTATGAAACTTAGTAAGAGGGTCTGGAGGGGGAGTATATGTGAGGGGTTCTTATAAAATTCCAGTTAAAAGCTTTGGACCATAATTGTTACAATGGTATCGTTTTATGCTTCAAACTCTTCCACTTAAGAGGTGGTATCAAAAGTGCAATTTTTAGTGCTATATGACACTTTTGTATGGTAAAATTGATAAAAAGCACGTAGATATGAGTAATAGGTTTAAAATCTGCCTTCTCGGGATATGCCTTAAAAAATGAATACATCACGCTTGAAAAAATAGTGGATTGTCTGAAAAGTAATCATAAGAAAGGACAAACCATGATTGAAGAAAAAATCCAAGCTGGAACCGAACGCATGATAACTTAATTTGAAGTCAAGCACTGCACTAGCAGAACCACGCCTCTAATAATGTAATTTATTATATTGATGTTTGTAGGACTTGAATTGCGTAGCTTATTAAGGGGGGGGTCAGGAGGAGAAACATGTGAGAGGCGTTCTTGCAAACCTCCAGTTAAGAGTTTGTCACCAAAACTATTACCAAGGGCGGATCCAGGATTTTTTTTCGGGGGGGGGGGGTTACTAATTTTTGACTCAGTTTTCGATTAATTTTACTGATTTTTACCTAGGTTTTACTAATTTTTGACTTATTTTCGACTCGGTCAAAAATTTCGGGGGGGGGGGTTAAACCAGGTAACCCCCCCCTGGATACGGCCTTGACTATTACAATGATTCCGTTTTATGCTTCCAAGATTTCCACTTAAGAAGTGGCACCAAAAGTGTTATTTCAGTGCTATATCTCACTTACGAATGGTAGAAATGACAAAAAGCACGTAGATATGAGAAAAAGTTTTCAAATGAGCCATTAAACATCACTCTATAAAGTTCTGGTAGCCAACTAGCCCCAGCTTTTCTACTTGAGACATGGCACCAAAAGTGCCATTTTTAGTGCCATTTGAAACTTTCAGATGATGGAATCTATAAGAAGAAGGTAGACATAATCAATATTTTTTATATGAGATACCAAAAATCTATCTAAGATGTTCTGGTAGCCCGCTAGCCCCGCCTCTTGAGAAACGGCATAAAAAGTGCCTTTTTTCGTGCTATATAGCACTTGCACATGGCGGAATTTATATAAACCCACGTACATATGAGAAATAGCTTTTGAATGAGCTCTTAAGTACCTCTATGATGTTCTAGTAACCCGCTAGGCCTGAAAAAAAAAGAATAAAAAAGGCCCTTTTAACGTTTTTTAACTTTTAGTTATTATGGCCTATGGCTCACTCTTTACTAGGTTGCAGCTTATGCTTCAACCATGACGAAGAGTTCATTGAAAATTCTCCCCGGAAACTAGTTAACATTGAGATCTGTGAAATCTAATAGATGGTAGAATTTGTAAAAACCTAGTAAATATAAGCAATAGCTTTTAATTGAGCCATTAAACATCTATCTACGGTGGTGAGGTAGCCTGCTAATCTTTCATTAGCTTACTGATGAGCAGACGATTTACGAAACTTACTAAGGGGGCTAAGAGGGGGATTTTAAGGGGGGGGTTTAAACCTCCAATTAAGAGTTCTGGAAAATAACAATTACAATAGTACCTGTTTTGTACTTCAGAGGTTTTCCACTTAAGAAGTGGTACCAATAGAGTTGTTTTAAGTGCTATATCGCACTTACGAATGGTAAAATAAAAAAACAAAACAATTATATATGAGCAATATCTTTCAAATAAGCCATTAAATATCACTCTAATAAGTTCGGCAAGCCCAATAGCCCCAGATTTCCCACTTGAGACACGGCACCAAAAGTGCCGTTTTTAGTCCCATTTGGAGCTTGCAGATGTTGGAACTTATAGCAAGATTGTAGATATGAGCAATATATTTTATATGGGCTATATAAAATCTGTCTACGATGTTCTGGTAGCCTTCTAGTGCCACCCCTTAAGAAACGGCACAAAAAGTGCCATTTTCATGCCATATGAGTATTATGGGGGTATGCACTTCTGTGGGTCTGTCCCCCCACCATTCATGCGGGCCTATTATTCCTGCAGGTGCCCTGTCATATTTGCACATATGCTTCCGAGAATTTTGCGAATTTCAAAAATTATATCTTATCTGATATTGTGTAATCATTCATGTTCTAGGTGAATACAAGAAAACAGTATCCCCACCATATTACAAGACACATATTACAACAAGACACACATCCCAACATTCCAAGCGGCCATTGGAGACATCAAGTCTGTTGACCATCTGGTATGACGTTCCGGAGCGATAAGAAAAATTCTTGGAAACCTTACTATAACAGTTTTGATTGCCAGGAATCTCGTTCAAAATTAGAAGTGACTTTAAAGTAACATTGCGTATAATAAATGAAGTTTTTATATGGATTCTAATAAACAATTGGTAGAGATCTTTTTGTCCTCTAATGGTATCGAGCTGATTATTGATTTTTGATAATTGAATATGACTAAAACAGGCCAAGCATCATTATTGTAATGTAATTGAACAGTGCACATCAGTTTACCATTACAGGACATGCGCATGATTTTGGGCCCCCAAATTCTCATCCAGGGCACCATGTCCCAACTCCAGGACCCTAAGTCCCCCACCAGGGCCCTGAGTCCCCACTCTATGCCCCCCTCCAAGAGCCCCTAACTTCCTCCCTCCCGGACCCCCCACCCCAACTTTTTTTTTAAAATAGATTTTTTTCAAATTTTATTTTCATGTCTTAAAATCACATCGAATATACATTTATCCAAAATAAAGTCACCTGTTATATTTTAAAAATACAAAATTAGGACGATATAAATATTTCTGTCGTGAGTTTTTCTATTAGAAAAATTATTTTTCTGGTGACTTTTTTTATTTACTTAGTTTTTAATTATTTCACTTAAAATTACAACTTTTTTTCCATGTCTTAAAATAAGATTAAAAAAAACAATAATATCAAAAAAAGAATGACACTTTTGAATTAAATTTTAAAGCATATTTTTTTGATTATCCCATCCCCTTTCATGATGACTGTTGGTTCTCATTTCAATGTTTTCTCATGAAAAAAAACTGAAATTTTATTTCTTTTTCAAGGATTTCCCAATTGGCCATGATTTCTACAATTTGGTATTGATTTCTACGGCTTGGTTTGGATTTCTAGGGTTGGCCCTGGTTTATACAGTTTAGTCTATATCCGGATTTTAAGAGGATGACCTTAGTTGCTACAGTTTGGTCTTGATTCATATGAATTCTTCAGGATTTCTATGTATTGCTTATGATTTCTACAGTTTTTCTAATGATGTCATTGGCATGGTCTGGATTTCTATCCGGACCATACCAGAAGGTGAAGGGTAATATAACAGGAGACACTTTGTAAACCATACATTTAAGGTAAACCCAACAATGCAGAAGACACTGAAAAAAAAACTTTTAAAGTCAAACCTAACAAAAAGAAGATAATCAACAAAAAAAAATTTCGAGGTGAAACGTAACAAAACATAAGACACCTTGAAAGAAAAACTTAAGGTGAAACCTAACAAAACAGAAAATTAAAAAAACACTTAAGAAAAGAAATAAATCATAAGGTGAAAGCTACCATAACTGAAGACACTTTAAAAACAAAACATTTAAGGTGAAACCCAACAAAGGTGAAGACACTGAACAAATTAAGGTGAAAAAAAACTTTTAAGCTGACACCTAACAAAACAGAATACTTTGGAAAAAAAACTTTTAAGGTGACACGTAACAAAACCAAAGACTGAAAACAAACTTTAAGGTGAAACCTAACAAAACAGAACACTTCGAAAAAAGAATTTTGAAGGTGAAACGTAACAAAATAGAACACTAAAAAAAAAACTTTGGTATGGTCCAGATTTCCGGGATTGATACTGATTTTCATGGATATGTATGGATTTCTATGCAATGCTTATGATTTCTATGAATTCATCTAGAACTCGCGAGACACTTGTCCAGAACTTTGGACAATTGTTGAAATTTAATTTAAAACGTAACAAAATAGAAGACACTGAAAAAAAAACTTATAAAGTGAAACCTAACAAAACAGAACACTTTGGAAAAAAACATTTAAGGTGAAAATAAAGATCACTTAGCGTTGCGACCTAAGGCACATGGCCTGAGCGGGTTTGCTGCCATCTACTACTAGAGGTGGAAAAATGGCAGTAGTTGAAGTAGTGCAAATGTATCGCCGTCTATACTTTTTTAAATGTAAAAGCTCACTGAGAGTTTTTTTAATGCGGCTGAATCCGTAGTACTCTATGGCTGGTCATCGACGCTAGTTTTTCATCTCTTTTATCCCATGGAAGTTTTGGTATCAAGGACATGAATTTAAAAAGTTTTTCATCTCTTGGACTCATGTGTCTTATGTCCAATCATACCTAAGAACTGTGGTTTTCTAAGAATTTTCATTATATTTGGAGGTTTTGGTACCAAGGACATGAAATTAAAATGTTTTTCGTCTTTTGGATGCGTTTGTCTTAGGTCAAATTAAGTTTTTGCCTTATACTTGAAAGTTTTTGTATCAAGGACATGAAATTAAAATGTTTTTTCCAACACTTGGATCCATGTACCTTAAGTCGAATTAAGATTTGTCTTCATATTTAGGAAGTATTACTGCAAGGGACTTGAAATTAAAATGTTTTTTCGTCTCTTCGATCAATTTACCTTAGTTGGAATTAAGATTTTTTTTTTGCAGGTTCTGGTACCAAGGACATGAAATTAAAATGCTTTTTCGTCTCTTGGATCGATATGCCTTTGGTTGAATTAATTTTTTCCTTACATTTGGAAGTTTTTGTACAAATGGCATGAAATTAAAAAAGTTTTTCGTCTCTTCGATCCATGTGCCTTAGGTCGAATTATGGTTTTTCTTTATATTTGGAAATTTTGGTACCAAGGACTTGAAATTAATTTTTTTTTTCAGTGTTCAGTTTTGTTACGTTTCACCTTAAAAGGTTTTCTTTTTTTTAACGTGTCTTCTGTTTTGTTATGTTTCACCTTAAATTTTTTCAAAGTGTCTTCTGTTTTGTTAGGTTTCACCTTAAAAGTTTTTTTATCAGTTTTCTGTTTTGTTACGTTTCACCTTAAATAATTTTCAAAGTATTCTGTTTTGTTATGTTTCACCTTAAATGTTTTTTCCAACGTGTTCTGTTTTGTTAGGTTTCCCCTTCAAATTTTTTTTAAGCGTCTTCTGTTTTGCTACATTTCACCTTAAAAAAAATTTCTTGGTGTCTTCTGTTTTGTTAGGTTTCACCTTAATTTTTTTTTTTAGTGTCTTCAGCTTTGTTGGGTTTCACCTTAAATGTTTTTTTTTCAAAGTGTCTTCAGTAATGTTAGCTTTCACCTTAATTTTTTTTATCCTCAGTGTTTTTTTAATTTTCTGTTTTGTTAAGTTTCACCTTAATTTGTGTTTTTAGTGCCTTCTGTTTTGTTAGGTTTCACCTTAAAAGTTTTTTTCAACGTGTCTTCTGCATTGTTGGGTTTTACCTTAAATGTGTTGTTTTCAAAGTGTATTCTGTTTTGTTACGTTTCATCTTAAAAGTTGTTTTTTTCAAAGGTGTCCTGTTTTGTTACGTTTTACCTTAATAGTTTTTTTTTCAAAAGTGTCCTTGATTGAGTTGGGCATCATCTTACAGTTGTGTTTCTTTCAAAGTTATTGACGAGTGCATGACAATCTCTTGTTGAAATTATGGAAATCATAAGCATTGCATAAATATCCACAAAAATTCATGAAAATCAGGGTCAATCCTAGAAATCTGGACCATAATAAAGTTTTTTTTTCAGTGTTCTGTTTTGTTCCGTTTCAACTTAAAAGTTTTTTTTCAGTCGTCTGTTTTGTTACATCTCACCTTAAATATTTTTTTCCAAAGTGTTCTGTTTGGCTAGGTAGAAAACTTTTAAGGTGAGACCTAAAAAATCAGAAGACGCTATGAAACAGAATTTAATGTGAATCTCAACAAAACAGAGGACACTTTGAATTTTTTTTTAAAGTGAAACCTAAGAAAACAGAACACTTTTGAAAAAAATAAACGTTTTTAGATGAAAAAAAAACTTTTAAGGAAAACCTAACAAAACAGAACACTTTGGAATAAAACATTTAAGGTGAAACTCAACACCTTAAATTGAGGTGAAAAACACCCTAGTGTGGCGCGCCACGTTAAGTGATTTTAAATTAACCTAACTTTTTGTGTGTATCTCTCACTATGCCCGTGTGTCTGAGCGGATATGCTGCCATCTATTAGTAGAGGTGAAAAGGTGGCAGCAGTTGAGGTAGTGAAAAGGTATCGCCATATACAGTTTTTTAAATGTAAAAACTCATTGAGAGTTTTTTATGCGGCTGACTCCTTAGTGCTCTATGGTTGGTCATCGACACTAGTTTTTCATCTCTTGTATCCCATGGAATTTTTGGTATCAAGGACATGAAATTAAAAAAAAATTTCATCTTATGTCCAATCTTACCTAAAAACTATGGTTTTCTAAGATTTGTCATTATATATGGAAGTTTTGTTACCAAGGACATGAAATTAAAATATTTTTGCCTCTTGGATCCATATGTCTTAGGTCGAATTAAGATTTTTCCTTATATTTGGAATTTTTGGTACCAAGGACCTGAAATTAAAATGTTTTTTTTTTCAACTCTTGGATTCATGTACCTTAGGTCGAACTAAGATTTTTCTTTATATTTTGGAAGTTTTGTACCAATGACATGAAATTAAAATGTTTTTTCGTTTCTTGGATCGATGTGCCTTTGGTCGAATTAAGATTTTTCCTTATATTTGGAAGTTTTGGTACAAATGACATGAAATTAAAAACTTTTTTGTCTCTTGGATCCATATGCCTTAGGTCTAATTAAATTTTTTCTTTATATTTGGAAGTTTAGGTGCCAAAAACATGAAAATAAATTGTTTTTCTCAGTGTTCAGCTTTGCTAGGTTTCACCTTAAATTTTTTTTTGTTACTGTTTTGTTACGTTTCACCTTAAAAGTTTTTCTTTTCTTCAACGTGTCTTCTGTTTTGTTATGTTTCATCTTAAAAGTTTTTTCAAAGTGTCTTCTGTTTTGTTAGGTTTCACCTTAAAACTTTTTTCAGTCCTCTGTTTGGTTACGTTTCACCTTCAATATTTTTTTTCCAGAGTTCTGTTTTGTTAGGTTTCACCTTAAAAGTTTTTTTTTCACCTTAAATGTTTTTTTTTCAGTGTTCTGTTTTCTTAGGTTTCACGTTCAAAGTTTTTTTTCAAAGTGGCTTCTGTTTTGTTAAGTTTCACCTTAAAAAAATGTCATAGTGTCTTCTGTTTTAATAGGTTTCACTATAAATTTTTTTTCAGTGTCTTCAGCTTTGTTGGGTTTCACCTTAAATGTTTTGTTTTCATAGTGTCTTCAGTTATGTTAGCGTTCATCTTAAAATTCTTTTCTTATCTTAAGTGTTTTTTTAATATTCTGTTTTGTTAGGTTTCAACTTAAGTTCTTTTTTCAAAGTGTCTTCTGTTTTGTTGGGTTTCACCTTAGAGTTGTTTTTTTCAAATTTCTGGACAATTTTATTACAAGTTCTGGATGAATATATTGAAATCATAATCATTGCATAATATACACAAAAATTAATGAAAATTATGGTCAACCCTGGAAATCTGGACCATACAAAAGTTGTTTTTTTCAGTGTTTTGTGTTAAAAGTTTTTTTTCAAAGTGTTCGGTTTCTTAGGTTTCACCTTGAAAGTTTTTTTCAGTCTTGTGTTTTATTACATTTCCCCTTAAATGTTTTTTCCAAAGTGTTGCGTTTTGTTAGGTTTCACCTTAAAAGTTTTTTTTTACCTTAAATATTTTTTTCCAGTGTTCTGTTTTGTTAGGCTTCACCTTAAAAGTTGTTTTTCCAACTATCTTCTGTTTTGTTACGTTTCCAATTATTTTTTTATAGTGTTTTCTTTTTTAGGTTTCAACTTGATTTTTTTTCAGTGTCTTCAGCTTTGTTGGGTTTCACCTTAAATGTTTTGTTTTCATAGTGTCTTCAGTTATGTTAGCGTTCATCTTAAAATTCGTTTCTTGTCTTAAGTGTTTTTTTTATGTTCTGTTTTGTTACGTTTCACCTTAAAAGTGTTTTTTTTAGAGTGTCTTCTATTTGTTAGGTTTCACCTTAAAGGTTTTGTTCAAAGTATCTTCTGCATTGTTGGGTTTTACCTTAAGTGTATTGTTTTCAAAGTGTCTTCTGTTATGTTACGTTTCACCTTAAAAGTTTTTTTTCAGTTTTCTGTTTTGTTACGTTTCACCATAAAAGTTTTTTTTAAAAAGTCTGTTCTGTTTTGTTGTGTTTCACCTCAGAGTAATTTTTTTAAGTTCCGGACAAGTGTCTTACAAGTTCTGGATGAATTCATTGAAGTTATAAGCATTGCATAGGAATCAACACAAATTCATGAAAATCAGGGTTTCCCTTGAAATCCAGACCATACTAAAGTTTTTTTTTCAGTGTTCTGTTTTTACGTTTCACCTTAAAAATGTTTTTTCAAAGTGTTCTGTTTCGTTTCGTTTCACCTTAAAAGTTTTTTTCCAAATAGTTTCTTCCTTTTTGTTTGGTCTCACCTTAGAGTTTTTTTTTTAAAATTTCTGGACAAGTGTCTTACGAGTTCTAGATGAAGTCATAGAAATCATAGGCATTGCACAGATATCCACATATATTCATGAAAATCAGGGTCAACCCTGGAAATCCATAATATACCAAAGTTTTTTTCTCAGTGTTCTGTTTTGTTACATTTAACCTTAAAATTGTTTTTCGAATTGTTCTGTTTTGTTATGTTTCATCATAAAAGTTTTTTTAAGTGTTTTCTGTTGTATTTGCTTTCACCTTTGAGTTTTTTTTTCAAAGTTCTGGACAAGTATCTTAAAGTAATTATTTCATTCAAAGCAATCGTAATTACTGCACGTAATTTTATTCACACTCATAAAAACACTGTTCATTCCCAAAATCCTGGACCCTACCAAAGTTTTTTTTCAGCATTTCACTTAGCAACTGTTACTCATAAGAGTTTTTTTCAAAAGTGCCTTCTGTTTTGTTGGGTTTCACCTTAGAGTTTTTTTTTAAGTTCTGGACAAGTGTCTTACAAGTTCTGGAAGAATTCATAGAAATCATAAGCATTACATAGGAATCCACACAAATTTATGAAAATCATGGTCAACCCTGGAAATCCTGACCATACCTTTTTTTTCCGTGCTCTGTTTTGTTACGTTTCACCTTAAAAGTTTTTTTCAAAGACTTCTGTTTTGTTACGTTTCACCTTAAAATTTGTTTTTTTCAAAAGTGCCTTCTATTTTGTTGGGTTTCACCTTAGAGTTTTTTTTTCAGTTCTGGACAAGTGTCTTACACTTTCTGGAAGAATTCATAGAAATCATAAGCATTGCATAAAAATCCACAAAAATTCATAAAATTAGGGTCCGCCCTGGGAATCCGGACCATACCAATGACATAAATATAAAACTGTAGGGATCATGAGCAATGCATAGAAATCCTGATAAGTTCAAATAAATGGAAACCAAACTTTAGAAATTAAGGCCATTCTCTTAAAATCCGGATACATTCATAAAACTGAAGACCAAACTGATGAAATCAGGGCCAACCCTAGAAATCCAGAGTAAACTATAGAAATCAATTCCAAACTGTAGAAATCATGGCCAATTGGGAAATCCTTAAAAAAGAAATAAAATTTCAGTTTTTTTTCATGAGAAAACATTGAAATGAGAACCAACAGTCATCATCAAAGGGGATGGGGTAAGCACAAAAATATCATTTAAAATTTAATTCAAAGTGTCATTCTTTTTTTTTGCTATTATTGTTTGTTTCTTAATGGGATTTTAAGACATGGAAAAAAGTTCAAAAATTTCAGTTCAATAATAAAACTAAGTAAAGAGAAAAAACGTCACTAGAAACATGGTTTTTCTAATTGAAAAACTCACGACAGACACATTTATATTATCCTCATTTTGTATTTTAAAATATAGCAGGTGATTTTTTTTTTGCCTAAATGCATATTTGATGTGATTTTAAGACATGGAAAAAAGTTAAGAAAAATCTATGTTAAGAAAAAGTTGGGGTGGGGGGGGGGTCCTGGAGGGATGAGTGTTGCGTTCGCTGTCGGGGAGGGGATAGAGTGGGGACTCAGGGCCCTGGTTTGGGACTTGGGCCCCTGGTGGGGGACTTAGGGTTCTGGAATGGAGACATGGAGCTCTTGATCAGAATTTGGGGGCTCAAACTCATGCGCAAGTCCGGTAATGGAAAATCGATGTGCACAGTTCCATTACATTACAATAATGATACCTGCTCTGTTGTACTCATATTCAATTATCAATTAATCAATAATCAGCTCGATACCATTAGAGGACAAAAAGATCTCTACCAATTGTGTATTAGAATCCGTATGGCCATTTAATATGCATAATGTTACTTTAAAGTCACTTCAAATATTGAACAAGATTCTTGGCAATCGAAACTCTTATAATAATGTTTCCAAGAATTTCCTTATCTTTCCGGAATATCATACCTGATGGTCGACAGACTTGATGTCTCCAATGACCGCTTGGAATGCTGGGATATGTGTCTTGTTGCGATATGTGTCCAGTTGTAACATGTGTCTTGTTGTATGGTTAGGGTACTAGCTTATTGTATGTGTCTTTTAATATGGTGAGGGTACTGTCTTCTTGTATTCACCGAGAACATGAATGATTACGCAATATAAGATAAGGTATAATTCTTGAAATTCGCGAAATTCTCGGAAGCCTATGTGCAAAAAGGACAGGGCACCCTCAAGAATGGTGGTGGGACAGGTCCGCAGAAGTGCGTACCCCCATACTACTCATATGGCACTTTCATTTAACGGAATTTATAAAAAGCACATAGATATGAGAAATAGCTTTTAAATGAACCAGTAAGCATCTCTCTATAATGTTCTGGTAGCCGGCTAGGCCTGCTGAAAAAAAACAAAAAAAACGGGAGACAGAACAGTGATACCAATGCAAAAAAGTGTTGTTTTTAAAACCTTAAAACGAGCAGAAATTATTACGTATATGAAAGGGTTTGCCACCTCCTCCAGACCTCTCTCTTTACGCTAAAGTTTTTTCTTATAGAATATTAAAACAAAGCTTATTATTCTAATTAAACGGCCATTGTGTTTCAGGATTCGTTCTTAAGGAATTGGGACAAACAGTCAAAACTTTAGCGGAAAGAGCAAGATCTTGTGGAACGGCAACTCCTTTCATACACGTAATAATTTCTGTTTGTTTTAAGTTTTGATGTTGCTTCTTACTTTCATTAAAAAAAAATTTTTTTTTTTATTCAATTTCTAATCGTTTTTAAATAATACCGGGAAATCCGGCTCTCTCTCCATGAAAAATTCCAGTACGTGTTTAATATACGCCACTCACTCAAAATTTACGATGTGTAAAACTCGAGAACAAACCGGTTTCTTCGTTGCTTTAGAAACAAACTTGTGCTATATTTCAAACAGTTCGTGGTAACGAACTGTAAGTAATGAGCGACCCGGCTAAATGGTACCCGAAACTCTAGAAAACGGAATTTTGATACCAATAGATACATCAAAAGAATCAGATTTTAATGCTAATTTCAAATATATAAGTTTCATCAAGTTTAGTCCTACCCTTCAAAAGTTACGCGCCTGAGAAAATTTGGCTGATTTTCGAAAAAAGGGGGAAACACCCCCTAATAGTTATAGAACCTTAATGAAAATCACACCATCATATTCAGCGTATCAGGGGGTTATATGGGAGGATCTTTCCATGAAGGAGGTTTTCATGGGGGAAGGGACATTGCTATGAAGGGGGCGCCGGATTTCCCAGCATTATTTAAAAAAAAGATCAAAAATTATATTTAAAAAAAAACAAGTTTTTCAACTGCAAATAAGGAGCAACATCAAAACTTAAAACGACAGAAAACACTACATATATGATTGGCTTCACCCCCTAGTCAATACCTCGCTCTTTAAGCCAAAGATTTTTTAGTACTTTCATAAGAGCTATTTATTCTAATTAACGGCATTTGTGATTAAGAGGTCATTTTTAAAGAATAGGAACAAAATTTGAACTTTAGCTTAAAGAGGAAGGTATTGACTAGGGGGCGAACCCTCTAATATACGTATTAAAAATATATTAATGTAGAGGTTCGTTACGTTAGTTAATTCGTAAGTTACGTATATTTATTACTAATAAAAACGTTCGTAAATAAAATTAAACAAGTTCGAGAAAGCCATTTAACCAAATAAAAGTAAAATAAATATTCAAATTTTGTTTTAATTATTCATGTACGGTGAGCCAAAATCAAAACCTGCATTAATTCAAAAACGTTCAAATATTAAATAAAAAAAAAAAATTTTTAACTGAAGGTAAGGAACGACATTAAAACTTAAAACGAACAGAAATTATTCCGTATATGAAAGGGGCTGTCCCCTCCTAAACGCCCCGCTCTTTACGCTAAAGTTTGACTTTCTCACAACTCGATTTTTTTTAAACAATTAAAAACTTTAGCGTAAAGAGCGAGGCGTTGAGGAGGGGACATCCCCTTTCATATAAGGTATAATTTCTGTTCGTTTTAAGTTTTAACGTCGTTCCTTACTTTCAACTAAATTTTTTTTTTTTTTTAATTTATTTAATTTTCACATTAGGGCGGCGCGTTGGTAAAGTATAGTGGGTCTGCATGCAAAATGTCTTAGATACAATTATTCTGCATATTATGAAGTAAGAATTTTTTTTCTGACTTCAAACTGTCCAAATTCTTTATCCCCCCCCCTATGTGCAAATACATAGCCCAAATTATTTATTTTCCTATCTATTGTCACTTGTTTTTGTCTTGTCTCCCGCTAAGCTGAAAGAAGCTAACGAAGAAACCGGTTGTTCTCGAGTTTTACAAAGCGTAAACTTGAATAAGTGGCGTATAATACGCAAGTACCAAAATTCTTTCCCCCTACAGAAAAAAAAAACTCAAATAAATTCTCAAATTTGGAAAGCCTCATTTTCCACAGGGGAGGGGGGGATTTTCCGGGGTATATTTCCCGTGGAGGGGAGTGGGTATTTTCCGCGGAGAGTATTTTCCACGGGGTGGGTATTTTTCGGGTGTATTTTCCGCGGGAGGTACTTGCCACGGGGAGAGGGTATTTTTCGGAGGGTAAACGCCGGAGGGTATTTTCGAGGGGGGTGGGAATATTTGCCGGGGGTTAAATGCCGGGGGGAGGGGTAAAGGCCGGTCGCCGTATAAAATGTAGCATTTTTTTAGGGTTTTCACAAAAAATCTGATTTGTTAATTGAAAGTACAATAATTTCGAAAAATTTTAAATAAAATAATTTTATTTCATAGCTCAGTTCAAAGTTATAATTGTCTCCTGGATCCAAACTTTTTTTTAACTTAACTCCTAAAGTAACGTTGTGCTATGTTCCCATAGAAAACAAATCAAAACAAATTTTATTTTAGTTTTCAGTTCAGAATCCCTAAAGTTATAATGTAAATTGCAAAAATATTTATGGTGTCCCAACAATAATTTTAATTTTGTAATTCAAACTATTACATAAAGGATCTATATAGTTCATTATAAATGGGGACTATATAATTTCAATTAAGAGCGGTCAAACTTTTGGGAAATTTGTCCGCCCTCTTCTAAAATTATAGAAATATTCTAAGTTTGGATAGGTAGCTTTAAATGTGATAAATTCAAACTGAATAAATAAATTAGGTAAACTAAGCCATTCGCAAGTAGTGCCTTGGTAAGTATTTTAATATTTGATAAGTATATATAAAAGGGAAGGAATATACGAATTAGATTCTTTGCAATGTTGTTTTCTTTGCTTTTTGATGTTTTTTCTCCTTTTGTGGTAAATTTTCTCCCTTTTCTGTCTTATGGCCATAAGGTTTCCCAACCTGATGTTCCGCATCCACTGTATCTCGGCATTGTCTTAACTTATCTGACAATTTTTTTCTTTTTTTTGCTTTTCAAAGTCAATAGAGAAAGACATACAACATTCTAAGGTAAATAATACTTCACTTATATTTCCTCAATCCCTAATATATATCGCCTTCTATCGAATTCATCCCACACCCTCTCCTTAAAGCAAAATCTTGCGTACATGCGTGAGCCCAATATAAACTTTTGCAGTATATTTTGCTTTCTACTTTTGATGCTTTTCATTTAGATTCTTTTCCTTTTTCGCAATGAAAATCCATATATGACCATATTCGCATGGCCCCGGCCTGACGTATCCTGTATTTTAACACTTTCTTCAAAATACCTCAAAATTTTTTGTTCTTTAATGTAAATAGAGGAAGACCATATAAATTGTGACGTAAATATCGCTATACTTTCTCAATACCCGGATGACTATAGTAACTAAACTAGATAGTACGTCAAATATAATCTCCATGAGATTTAACTTACTCAGAACAATCAATACATTTTCTGAATTTGTGATGAAAGGGTGATTCAGTGTGAAATCAAATGCCAATTGCCGTAAACCTTAGGACATATTTCTATGCAATGATAATTGCTCTGTTAGTAAGGTAGAAAATTACTATTCGTATCTTATCCTCTTCTTTCCAAGCTGCACATCAATGTGCAGATCGAATAAGTATAATGATGAAAGGGTGATTCAGTATGAATTAAAACACAAATTCCAGTCATTTTGTAGGACATATTTGTAAGTCATGATAATGAGTCCCTTAGTAAAGTAGTTCTATCCCGCTCCCTTCTTCTCGAAATGCACACTGATACACACCTCGAATTTGCAAAGCGATAAAGGGGGATTCAATGTAAATTAAAATGCCAATCGCAGTTATTTTTAGGATATATTTTGAAGCCATGATAATAGTTTCTTCAGTAAGATTGATAATTAATTATTATTTTCATCCCGCTCTCTTTTTTTCGAGCTGGACGTCGATGCCATGATGCGCGACTCGAACCTAAGCAGTGATAACATGGTTATTCAGTCTGAATCCAAAGGCAAATTACTGTTTTTTTGCTTTCTTTAGACATACTTCTTAGCCATGATGACAGATCTTTTAGTAAAGCATATACTTGATTTTTATCTTTGCCTTGCTCTCTTCTTTCCAACCTGCACATCGACACGCAGCTCGAATTTGCACAGTAATGAAAGGGTAATCCGGAGTTATTTAAATGAAAACTGTTCTTACATTTGAACGTATTTTTTAACCATGATAACAGCTCCTTTATTAAGGCTGAAATTATATATAAATATATATATATATATACATATATATATATATTTTATATTTATATATATATATATATATATATATATATATATATATATATATATATATATATATATATATATATATATATATATATATATATATATATATATATATATATATATATATATATATATATATATATATATATATATATATATATATATATATATATATATATATATATATATATATATATATATATATATATATATATATATATATATCTTCCCGCTGCTAGGGAGAAGAACACTTCTCCCAAAGCAGCGGCCCTTGAAAGACCGAAAAAATGCTAAGACAAAATTTGGAGAAATATCGGACAATTAAGCAGCCATTTTTTTATTTTTCTGTCAAAAATACATATACCAATCGATAGAAAATAGTTAACTACCAGTTATAGCTAATCTTTGAGACCGACAAGTGTTTCAAGAGTGATGGGTTTCATTGTGCTTGCTGTTGACAGGAAAGAAAATTCAATTCAAAACGCCTTAGTCCAGTAGAAATTCCCGCAAAATTTTAATAAAACTGCGAATACACTTGTCATCTCCAAAAACTGAATAGAACATTTTTGGGTACTCTTGCATTATGCGGGCCTTTCTAAAAAGTCAAGTTTGGTTAATGCTAATGAAATAAAATAGGATGATTATATAATAGTTTAGAAACAAATTTGGGCTATATATTTGCACATTAGGGGGTGGGGGTGTTGGATAAGGCATAGCATATATTAAATACGTAACCTAACCTAGGTACCTTCCCCCCTAAACCCCAAAAAAACACAGTTTAATATTGTATATGCAATGAAAAGCATGCTATCATTGCCTACTCTATAGCGGTAATCATGTCAAAAACGGGTTTTATCATTGTCTACTCTATAGTAGTTAACCCGAGAAGCCCTCATAATGCAAGAGTACCCATTTTTTGCTTCAGTGTCATGTTTTCTATCTATTAATTGAAAGATAAAATCCCTCCAGTTAGCAAAACTATTCAAAAATAGTCATTAGGTGTCTGGATGATTCCGCCCGGAAAACTCCCCTCTGTGGACAATTTCCCCCTGCCCCGAAAATTCATCCTCTTGGGAAATTTCCCTCCTTCTGCGGACACATCACCCTGCCCATGGACAATTCCCCGGAATATTCCCTTGCACAGAATTATCCCCCGAAAAATTCTCCACAGAAAAATTGTAAAATAAGCAGCCGAAGGGAAACAATGAAGAACAAAAAAAAAAAAAAAATGAAGAAAAGAAGGGATTTTGGAATAGTCTGTATCCCAAAATTAAAGTATAATATATTGTGTTGAGTATCCTATTGTATTTATATTTATATTTTTCTGTTTCCTTTGATTTTTTTTTCGTGTTTTTGGGCCTTGAATTATCGTAGGTGTAACATGAAGATTAAAGAAAACAACTTTCTGGGTTATTTGAACTAAGAAATTTTGTCCATTTTAAATTTGCTTGGTTCTGACATGTTTAACTCCATGCTATTTGAATTAAAAAAAGAATCCTTAAAGGTACTTCAGAAAGGAAAACCTTTTGATATACGCCAAGTTGAAAAATTCTTGATTGCAAGGGGTGAACTGATATCTTGTGCTGTAGATGTCGGTGTCAGAGCAAGTCCTTCGTACCTCTTAGTCCCAGCCTGTATCTCTGTGCACTTCCATCGTAGGGCGTGCCTTCCACAGTTGCCACTAATTCCATTTTTGTATTATTTTCTCAAACCTTTAACTTGCCCTGCTAGAATAACCCGACCTCTATAAACACGAAAGAAATAAATAGAAGATAAAAACATAAAAATAAATACTAAAGGACATTCTACACCGAATAATTACCTATATTTTGGAATATTGGTAGGATATTCCAAAATCTCGTCTTTTCTTCATCCTTTTTATTTGTCATACTTTCTGCCTTTGACTGCTCAATTTTGCATGCTGGTGGGAATTTCCGAAGGATAATTGTCTGTAGGAGGAATTCTCAATGAGGGGTGGGGGTGATCTAGAAGGAATAGTCCATAGAGGGAAAATTTTCGGAGATAATCAGCCTGGAACCATTGGGTCAGTCAAACAAGTACCTTAAGACTATCCATAGACAATTTCTCCGGAAAACACAACAAATCTTCCTCAGCCGTTCAAAGCACCCGTGTTTCAGAACAATGCTCGATCACTGTCATTAACATGATTTCTAATATTTCTAATCTTAGGTCAAAGACATTAAAAAACCAACAGAATATTTTAGGTTTAGAATTTATGTCGACTGGCACGTAAAGTTGGATTACAAATGGTCTCTAACTTACCCAATGTTTACTTTAGTTGGTAGCATTTGAATATATACGACATAGTTCTCGAAAAGATCTTTTTCTATCCTTTGTTCCTCTCCCTTCTTAAAAAGATTCTCTATCTGTCCTTTTTTGGTAGCCCTAATATAGCTGAAACATCCTCTGACAGAATTATTATCTTAGATTACCAATTGTGCGGGATGTTGAGAAACCAATTCTATTATTTTGGGGAATAGGATAAATTACATATGTCCTTTTTAAAAACAATAAGATCTTATTTATTTCCAAGAAATAGGTCGAAATTCGTAAAAATGTAGCTTCAAAATATACTTTGTTGTGTAAAATTGGAGTATTTCCTCTTCCACAACATTTGGAATGAAGATCTAATTAGCAGGGTGGGGATAGACTGGGATTTGAACTGGTTTCTTTAGAAGACCTGAAATATAGAAATGTGGGAATAATTGTACAATATTTTTAAAAATAGAACTATTCTAGAAAGTACTACCTTTCTCTGTAGCTTTAGCAAAAATTTTGGTGGTTCCATTTGTTACCCCTCTAACTCGATTTGGTCTCTGGGTAAACTATATGGCTCAACTGCCGTTTTAAATATTAATTAATTAAAAAACTTTTTCTACAAATAAGTCTTTCAAAGAAAAGTAAACCTTATCTTAGACCTTAGATCCTCCTGTGCTAAAAGAGGCACCCAGGGCATCAATGAAGAGCCGCCAGTCGTCCCGCATGTGCGCCACCGCCAAAGAATCTTCCCGTTGGGGTTGTATCGTCGTGTGAATGTTGGACAGGTCCCGTTAATATCTGCGACGCAAGGTGTTTTTGTGCACCTCTCCTGCGGTTTACCTGAGGTCGTCATTCCAAGATCTGTCTTGGGATCCTATCGTCCTTGATACGGATCGCGTGCCCAAGGTATCGCTACCTTTGTTGTCACATGATATATGTAACCATGGGCTATCTTGGAATACCTAGATCGGACTATCTGGTTTGTGACGTGATCTCTCCAGTCGATATTCAAAATCCTCCAAAGGTAATTGTTTTTGAAGGCGAAAATCCGTCTCTCTTGTTGTTGACTTAAATTCTAACAATCGCTGCGGTAGAGAAATGCAGAAAGGACATTGCTATTAAATAACCTCATTTTTAATTTTGTAGAATGCTTTTTCGATTGCCATACTGGTTTTAGTTGGTTAAAAGCTCTACTGGCTTCCCCTATCCTCAACTGCACTTCCCGCTCGCTTAACCCTGAATTTTTCCACCGTGTTGCCGAGGTGTCTGAACTCTATGACCTGCTCAACATTTGAATCTCTAAACTTTATGTTTAGTGGGGGGGGGAATCAGTTGTTGCCATTGCTCTTTGTAAAACCAAAAATGCTCCATTAGACCGAAAATGAGCAAAAATAAAGTCAAATAATCTTCCAAGGGTAAAACTACCACACATCACCATCTATAGGTAAATGAAACCCGAAACAAACAAAAATTACATTAAAAAGCCGAGTAAAACTCCAAACGTGCAAAATTAACATGATTAGGACTGACAGAGTTCAACACTCTCTTCAACATTCTCTGAAAGGCTCACCTGAATGCCTTTCGAATTTTTGGAAAATAAAGGTCAAACATGCCCACCTTGTTCAATAACATATATTATTTGTTAACAATGGACGAATTACCTAGCTTACAGCCCTTGCTCTCAGGGCTGTGGGTGACATCCCTAAAGACATCATTAATAAACCTTTCAACTATGCTGAACAAAATAGCCGTCTCAAAATTTTGATTAGATGTGTATTGGGAAATTATGGGTGTAGGGGGCTGGTCCCCTTCCAATCACTTTTGAATCTTAAAAAGGGCACTAGAACTTTCAATTTCCGATCTAATGAGCTCCTTTCGAAGTTTCTACAACTCCTTCTATACAAAATGTCTTGATCAGAAAAATAATAAATAATACATTGTGCCCACTTTGGTTTTACTTAGGCAGCACTATTGCGCTGCCTAAGATAAAACACCAGATATAATACCTGAAAGGTAATCTAAATGTATATTTATGAACAATTCATTGGAGTTTTTTTTTTCAAAACTTTGCTCCCCAGAGCGACTTGCAGTTGCGACAGATAAAAAAGACAACAGTACGAAATCTAAGTAGAAGGGCCCTGCCTAGGATTTTGAATCGGTGGGGACCAAGGGTATCTAGCTTTGTAAACGTCTATTTAAAGTAATTTCATTCATTTTCAAAACTGGGCCATTTTTATGTGATTGATGAGGGGGAGGGCTCAAACATGGATCGATTCGTAAAAATGGCCTTGTTAAGCTGCATTTTTTATTCCTTAAATATAACCGAGAGGAAATTCATTGGTATCTCAAGACGTCTTTGCTTTGAAACGTACATCAGTGCCTCTGAGGGCTCTGAAATTACTGCATTCATGCCTCGAGGCTATTGATACACACAAATGTTCATTGGATCTCCTTACTTGATTCAAACAGTCGTGTGATCTACCCTATTTGATATAGTATTTCTTGAAATCAGAAGTGCGATAACACGTTGCAACTAGCACTTAGGAAGTTGTTTGAGGCCCATAGTCCCCCATATCCCTCCTAAATATTTAGAGTTGCAAAATTCACGTTAACATTTCATGTGTTTCTCACTTAATTTCTTTATTTGTGCTTTGTCGATATTATGAGCTTCTGTCTGGAATATAGCACCCACTATCCTCCCCAAACAATACATGCGTATGTAACTGCCTCTTTGTAGCTGTAATGGTCCCATAACTAACACCTAAACCAAAATTATACCATAGCCGAGCGTACACCTTGTCGAGGGGCTCATGACCACTCTTTCCAAAACCTTACAAAGTTTACGATAATTCCTAAAATTCTTTTGTTTTCCATACTATTCATCTTTTTTGCGTTTTTAGTACTTTTACGTTCTCCCTCCAAATGTCGATGCTATCTCCTAAGTATTTCATATTTGCGTGTCTAATACCAAAGTAAATAGAGATAAAAAATGTAAGACTTGTTTGTTTCATTGATGAGGGAGAGGGGGAAGACGAATCACCCATGAATAAATCTCTTGAGCAATTAAACTCACAGAAGGAGGATAAAATAGCAAGACAAACAAAAGGAATCCCCCATTGGCTTAGAAGAGAAACGTTTTTATCTCTGTCTTTTATTCTGTTCTAACTTCTCCGAAAAATATTTAGCTTATTTTATACTCTTATGCGGAAACTAATTAAAGTAGATTCATACCGAGGGCAAGACAGAGCTGGTAAATTGTTTGACCATTTTAAAATGGGAAGATTGTATAGAAAATACATTACTTGTACAGCCCACATTGCAAAGTAGACAAAGATCAGATATATTTTCTTACAAAAAAACAAAAATCATGGAACAAATATAATGAACTGATTCTTACAAAAACTTTACGGCTTATAAAGGAGAAGGAAAATATAATAGAAAAATAAATATACGTAAAATATATGCAATGCACATCAAACATAGATATGAAGAACATAAATATATATAGAAACATGTATAAGACATGTATAAAAATAAATAAATATACATAAAATATATAAATATAATACACAAATAAAAATACACATAGCATTAGATAAAAGTTCAAATAGGTATAAAATCCTTTTAATAGACAGTGATAGAAATTCACCAAAATACCAGATATTTCGGTCACATATACAGTGACCGTCATCAGTAATAAAACTAAACTAAAACAATTTAAAACAATAGTTTATATGCAAAATCCAATAAAACTACATATTGTTTAATTCACTAATTCTTTTCAACGCAAAGGCGGAAGCTAGCCTCTTTGACCTTCTTGGATTCGGTTCATTGATATAACACTTGGACAGAGGTCAACTACAACTACATTACAACTACATAACATAACATTGAAAAATTAACTTGAAAACAGTAAAAAGAGAGAGGGGGGAAGAGAAGGAAAGGTTACAGCATTCTACAGGAATTTCAGCTGTTCATAAGATTTCTTTTTTAATAGACTCGATGTCACGCCTGGAATTAACATTAACAAATTAACTGGAAAATAACATTAACTGGAATTAAAATTAACAGCTACGGTATAACAAATTTTTCACATGGTTTTCCTTTCTATTAGCTATTAATAATAATATAAATGTTTATAAATATATAAATAATATAAATATAGATTGGCTTTTAATTTAAATGTAGCCTTATAGGGGGCAATCTGACAAATACATGATTCACATCAATGTCAAACACCGTGAAAATGCATGTCAGTTACTATTAATCGCTGTATGTTCAGGATTTTATTAGTTAATTGAACTAATTACCCAATTTAGTTGGGCATAATTACTATGTTTCAAAGTCACAACCATAAAAATAGGTAAACATGTGCCAGCGACTGCTCAAGCCGCAATGAATAAGGGCTTACCTACATCTACACATATAGAAAAGTTGTCTGACTCATCCTTGGCTCTAAGCCCTCCTGCTAGCTTTCCAAATCCTTAATAGTATACTATTGTGTTTATTCAGAATTATTTTTATACTACGAGCAATTACGCTACGGCTCTGACATAAACAATAATCAGTTATCAAATTAAGTCAATTACTCAGTCTAATTAGCTGATGCATTTACACAATAGCACTTTTTATGTTTGGGAATCATTAACATGGTGACGCTGCTGGGCGGGGGGAGGGTGTGCTTAATCTCCATTTCCTTGTGCCAATTTTTTCAGGATGCATGGCAAACTTGCACCACGCCTCATCCTTTTCCACCATGCATGGTAGGCTTCCACGACACGTGCCAAACTTCCACCATATTTTGTACGTGCCATCTGATGTGCACATTTTTTGAAAGGGGGCTACAACTCGAACCCAGTCGTAATTGTCAGATGCATTTATCCTCGTAAAAAATGCTGATTCAGTTTTATCACAGAACCAAGCTTATATAAAAAAGGAGGGGGTGCTACCGAGTTTGAACCCCTCCCCCCCCAAAAAAAAAATTGTCCGACTCATAAAAAAGTAACCAAAATGCCTATAAACAATTTTTTGGTGCGTTTTGTAAAGTTATTTTGTACCCTCCTCCCCCGAATAAAAATACCCCTGAAAAAATCCTGGGCGTGGCCTTGATGAGAACTAATGCATTTTGTTGTTGTTTTTGTATGCTTTGTGCGACATTTAAAATATATAAAAATTATCCTTATTCAACGTATACAACCTTAGTAAAGCAGATTTCAAAATTTTTAAATGTCTTTAGTCTTTTGCAGAATGCAATATTTGAAACCATTTCCCTTTCAGCCTAGTACCTTAAAAGCAGAAGAAAAATATTTACATTACCGTCAGCATATTTCATATGTTTCTTTTAATTTTGGTGGTCTATCGGTAGAAAACATTGATAAACACCGATCTTTAAGGTGATTTTAAAACTTGAAAAAAGTCCAATAAAGATACTTGAATTTCCAATTCTTTTCACGAAACTTGCTGAGTGATTCGTTGGGGAAAACCAGAATCATCTAATCTGAATACCTCACCGTGAATCTTGAATCGGGATAGGTACCATATGCATTTACAATTAACAGCTAATCAAAAAGTAAGCTGAGTGAGCTGTTCCAAAGAATTTCCCTTTCTATTTGTTGTTAAAATAAATAATTCCATTGGAGAAAATGTTATTGATATGATGTTTGTTAAGAGTGAATCCATGAGGATATCTGTCTGACCCATCTGGAATTTGAAATTATATTGAAAATGTTTGCTTGTAAAATACGTGTCACAAAACAAGCTATCCACATGAATATCCTTTTTATTGGCTTTTAAAACTTAATGTTACAGCGCACAAAATGATCGATATATGACTCTGCGTGACCCCTCCAAAATGTGAAGAGTTACATTAAAAGTACACTACTTGTACAATTCGTATCGTAAGCAGCGCAGTATAGTGCTGCCTAAGCAAAGAGCGAAGTGACTTGGCCAATTTGTGTGGAAGGGTTGGTCGTAGAGCCTTTGAAGGAAGCTCATTCGATTGGAAATTGAAAGTTCTAGTGTCTTTTTAAAGAGTCAAACCTGATTGAGGGACAGCCAGCCCTCATCCGTGCCCTTTTATGCTGCCCCCTCAGACGCCCAATCAAAATTTTGAGGTGGAATTTTGTTTCAAATAGTCGAAAAGTTAAACGAACACGCCTCTGGGGAGGATGTCTTCCCACTCCAGAGCGCGAAAAACGTATGTCAAGACGTAAGTGAAAAAATATTGTTTGTATATATTTCATTTTGTATTTCTTTTTTTTTCCTTATTACTAAGTTAGCTTCGTAAAGTGAAAGACAATTTCTTGTGATATTCTACAGTTTGAATAGTCCAATTAAATTTTGAAAGACGACCAAAGAGTTAATATTGGATTTTATTTATTGAAATCGAATGGATACTATAGTTTGATTATTACAACCATTTTCATTTCTTATTAGTTCACTCATTAAATTGTTACTAAGTGTAGTTCTAAGATAGTCGAAGTGCTGAATATAGAGAGGAAAAGGATCAGGAGAGGACTCAACTTGAAAAGTGCTCAAGCCCACCATGATTGTCTGAAGGGGAAATATATTTTTCAAGGGAGACCATCCTTGCCAAACCATTGGAATAATGTCGTTGAATCACCAAGCCCAATGAGTGAAAACAAGCTGAAAATGCTGCAGCGACTGAGAGTGATGATGTATTTGGTCTGAAAATTACAACATCAGGGAGAAACCATAATTGTAAGGAGCTCCGGCGTTCCTGCTGGCTTGTGGATATTTCGTATATCTCCAAGCATTGTGGGACAAAGGTCATCCAGCACATATAAGTTTATAGTCTAACTTTCGGTCTTCCCAACGGGGAAAACAGGGTGTTGAATAAGGAATTTTGTCGGATTTGAGAAAGAAACTCTTATTTGCATGCCCCCATTATATAAAATAATGACAAAACCACACTGCCTTTCTGTCACTCAAAAAAAGAGAGAACATAATGAGGAATTTGTGAAGATAGTGAATAACAAAGTGGTAAAATCCAAGGCCGTATCCAGGGGGGTTCCCCGGTTTTAACCCCCCCCCCCCCCCCGAAATTTTTGACCGAGTCGAAAATTAGTCTAAAAAATACCGGTAAAGACAAAACCTTACCAGAAAAAAAATATGCTCCCACACTAAATCCCATTGCATTTTGTGGGTTAACGGTTCTGATCAGCTTACGCAATTAGGTAACCGTAGGTAACCCCGTGTTCACCTGACCTTGCATAGTAAATTAGGGTTAATAATATGCGCTCTGATCAGCTTACGCAATTAGGTAACCCCATGTTCACCTGACCTTGCATAGTAAATTAGGATTAATGGGCGCTGGAGGTATGGTATAAGAGAGTGCAAGATTGTTAGTTCAGTTCAGTTCAATTTCGGACTTGGCTAAGAGAAAAGCGATTTTCAACATGAAAAGGAAGTGTGACATTACGTCGTTTTTCGCGCCCAAGCGGACCAGGGATGTTTCTAACAGTGGCATTAGCGGGACGGCTGCGGAGCATTCAGCTACACCTGTGGATCTGAAGGGCACTGGAGCTATCGTTGAAGCTTCTGAATCACGCACACTGGAACCAACCACGAAGCAACACGCACTTGCACCAGCCCAGTCTTTGTCGTTGTTTGCAAATGACATCGGTCGTTTTGTCAACAAATCATCCAGTCTCGATTCAAATTCTAAACTTCGTTTGCTGAAGAGCCCGTGGACTCCAGATGTCTCCTACATTTTTCGAGTATACGAAAAACAGAAGCTGAAGTTTCAGTTAACTTGGCTCGCTCGTTTCAGTTGGTTGTCCTACTCTCCGTCTGAGGACGCTGCTTTTTGCAGATTTTGCGTTCTGTTCTCGTCAGAGACAGCTGGCAAAGGCTGCCACCAGCGCTTGGGGAATCCAGTCACCAAACCATTCAGGAACTGGAAGGATGCGATAGAGTGCTTCACAGCTCACCAACAAGCAGAGTTTCATAGAAACTGCATCGTATCGGATTAAAACTTCATTTCTGTCTCGCAGAAAAGGCAGGACAATATCATACACCAACTAGACGCGGCGAGGAAAGCGCAGGTTCAAGAAAATCGCCAGAAGTTGCGACCAATTGTTGAGACGGTGATATTTTGTGGGCGGCAACAACTTGCCTTTCGTGGTACCAACGATTCCGGCCCCATTTTGGTCTCAGATCCAGAACCTTCTCACAATGATGGCAACTTCCGAGCACTACTGCGGCTGAGGACGAGACACGGTGACGATGTTCTGAAGAACCACCTTCTATCTGCGGCCGGAAATGCCACATATCTTTCTCCCATCATCCAGAATGGCATTATCGCCGCATCCGGGGAGCTTCTTCAGCAGTCTATTGTGGAAAGAGTAAACGCAAGTCCATGCTTTTCGTGCTTGCCGATGAAACGGCGGACGTTTCGAATACCGAGCAGCTGTCTGTTTGCGTCCGCTACACTTTCAAAGTGAACTTGCATGAGGACTTCCTTGGTTTTACCCTAGTTTCTGATTTGACTGGGCAAGGTCTGGCTTCATCAATCCTACAATTTCTCTAAAGCCTTGGTCTTAATCTGAACAAGATGGTTGGTCAGGGATATGACGGTGCAGCAGCAATGAGCGGGCATCTTAGGGGTATCCAGGCTGTTATATGTGAAAAGTATCCGAAGGCGCTTTACGTCCATTGTAGTGCGCACAGTCTCAACTTGGTCAAATCTCTTCTGTATGCTCTATTCTGGCGTTTAATCATTTCTTCGGTGTCTTGTCACAAGTTTGCAGTTTTTACCATACTTCCCCACTCAGGACACAGAATTTAAAAGAAAAGATCAAAGAAATACTACCAGATTCAAAGAAACATACTTTAACCGAACTCTGCGAAACAAGATGGGTCGAGCGCCACGATTCAGTCGTGCGTTTTCTTGAGCTGTACCGACCAATCCTGCGATCCCTGGAAGCTCTTGAAGAGAACGGACATGCAGAAACTTCTGCAAAAGCGGCGCAGTTGCTGGACACGATGAAACAGTCACAATCTGTTCTGTGTTTCTATGTGGTCAAAGAGCTTTTCTACCTTGCGCTTCCAGTGTGCAAGACTTTTCAGTCAGTTGACTGAGATTTGGCAGATGCATTCAGGCACGTGGAAACTGTCCTTTCAAAAACAAAGGAAATGCGAGAAAATCCTGCTACTGCCTTCACGTCTATTTTCGACGAAGCTCAGCGTTTTGCCAGCGACTTAGGACTTGGGATGACTCGTCCAATGACGAGAGGTGACAGGAGTATGCACGCAGACGATCCAGACCTTCTCAACCACTACAGAACTTCGCTCTTTATTCCTTTCCTGGACCACTTCACTTCCGAGCTGAAACAACGATTTGTGCTTCAGCACGAATCGACATTGACAGCACGACTGCTGTCAAATCTCAGCGTCCTTTCTCCTGCCAAAATTGTTTCTGTCGATCTGAAGGCATTAAATCTGGAGTCATTGGTTAAATTGTATGGCGATATTCTTCCTGAGCCAGACTGTCTGAAGCAAGAAGTTGAGCTATGACGCATCAAGTGGGAGAATGTTCTGGTATCAGAGAGACCTACTTGTGCTGTGTCTTCGCTTCAGGCATGCGACGCTACCTTTTTTCCAAATTTTTTTCTTCTTCTGGCTGTTCTTGCGACGTTACCTGTTAGCACTGCTACTCCGGAAAGAAGTTTCTCAACGCTCAGAAGCTTCAAAACCTGGCTGAGAAATTCAACAAGAGAAGAACGATGGAGT
Source organism: Artemia sp. Qi Xiang Cuo (assembly GCF_049724085.1). Taxonomy (NCBI): domain Eukaryota; kingdom Metazoa; phylum Arthropoda; class Branchiopoda; order Anostraca; family Artemiidae; genus Artemia; species Artemia sp. Qi Xiang Cuo. The sequence goes on from NC_142796.1 coordinate 52,222,970, forward strand.
GGCTTAGCCCTCCTTGTAGTCTATAGAGACGTTAACGTCTGTCCAGACAAGGTAATCGAAATTTTTGCCGGAAATAAAAATCGTCGCCTGTATTTTTTTTTATCTATATTTGTTCTTACTTTAGCTAAAAAAAAACAAACTTAAAAATATATGGACAAATTCTAGCCTAAAATTTTGCTTTTTTTTGTGAAAAACAAAAAGAAGCTTGCAGTATTTAAATGTATTTTAATAATTGTATTGTTTTTGCGTTACTAAAAAAAAAAAAAAAAAAAAATGCCCCTTAAAGATACCAAATTATGCATCTTGACCGCGCCCTCGTTTGAAGGAGGTAGATTAACTGTCTCAGGCTCATGTACTGTTGCTCGTGGATGTTAGACCAAGTCCACGGGAACAACTCGGGTTAACCCCCCCCTCCCCCTCCGAACAAAAATCCTGGATACGGCCCTGGTACAATCTATTCGAATATTTCGGATATACGTATACAGTATAAAATAAATAAAAAGAAAACAAACTTACTAAAAAAAAACTACATCGATAAAACAAATTCTTTGACTAAAACCTTTAAATAATTTGTTTTAAAAGAGTCCAGGCTTCTTCACCTTACATAGATTCAGTCAAGACTCTTGGCTGAACCATAAGGTGAGAAAGCCTGCATTCTTTTAAACAAATTTATTATATGACTTTAGTTAGAAATTTTTTTATCGATGTGGTTTTTTCAGAAATCTTGTTATCTTTTTATTTGTTTTATATTGCATTTCACTGATGACGACTGTTGACTATACAGCTACAACATTCGAATAGAGCAAATTAAATTAGCATCTTGAATAGCCGGATTTAAACTTTGCTGTATTATAAATTTAAAACTATATAACTTGTCTTTAAATTCTAGTTTATGGACTTTTTTATATCTTAGAAATTAGTTGATCTAGGTCAATAAAACTTCCAGGAGTACATCAAGAGCCTTCTTAATCTCAGTGGAAGATAATTTGAAACACCTATCTCCGTCCAGAGGGTACTAACTTTTGACGATCTTTAACAATTTTTGTATTACAGACTGGGTTACCACCACGGTCAATTTCCAAAGTGCCAAAACTGCCCGAATTTGCGTGCTACACAGCGATTTTCGGTGCTAAAGTAAATTTTTTTTCCGTATAAGTGCACTTGGATTAGTAGTAGATAAATGCTTCCATCTTTTTATGTCTGGTTTTTTCAAATTTAGCACCAATCTTTCGAAACGAACACAGCAAAAAGGTGGGCCCGGTTATATAAAGTTTGCGCCAATCTTTCGAAATAAATACAGGAAAAAGCTCTCCGCACTTTTTGTAAATTCCTCTGCTTTTTTTTCAAAATGTTCATTATTTCATCCAGGACTAAAAGAAAAAAAAAGTATAGTACGAAAGGGCTACAAATTGTAGCATGAAACTGCTACTATTTGGTCATTCAATGTAGCACGTACTAAAGTGCTACATATGATGAAATAATGCTAAAATAGCAATTTCGTGCTACAGGTGGCTACCCTGGTTTACAGAGTGAAACTTTCAAAACAGATATTCTGCTCAAATGAGACACAAGAAAAGTGATTTCAGCCTTATATCTTTGCTCAATCCCAATTTATAAGGTTTTGAAGACCTGTCAATCTGTTTCTTAAATTTTTGAAAAAAACGTGGTATTGCTTAAAATTCTATTGAAATAACAGGAATTACATTTTCATAAAGTAAAACGGTTTTTTAACAATTAATGTAAAACGTTTTTTTTCCAGAATTCAGTAATAGACCTGTCATGTATGCAGTCTTCTAACGAAACAGAAACTCGTGAAGAAGAGAGAAAACGAGGAGAATAACAGCCAGTAAATACAGAAGAAAAAATTATGAAAATATTTCAGTTGAGACCGCGTCTCAACCGTCCTCAGTGCAGAATAATAAAAAAAAAATGCAAAAAAAAAAAAACTGAAAATATACACTGAAACTAACAAAAGAGTAACAAAAGTAACAAAAGAAATAACAAAAATGTAGACATAGAAGCTTGACAATGCACTTTTGACATGGTTACACTTATGATGATCCCACAAGAATTGTGAATTTTTCACAACTTGACATGGCAATCTGTGAGACATTTTTAAAAAATTGAAGAATAAATAAATCTGCATGCATGACTTCCAAAAAATGTATTGACATCGAGCAAGCACATATTGTGATTTGGCTGTGTTCGGCATCCCTCTCAGCATTTCTTTAGAGTTTCACCTTAATACCTTATGCCTTTTGGGAGACCCAGGATCAAGCATGTCCTGTTTTCCCAATAAAAAAAAAAACCTTCTATGTCAACAATGGGCAGGATGCATAAATGACAGTCCTTGCCCCAGGGGCATTGGGGGATTATGTCAATCCAGGGGGAAAATTTGTTTCAACTTTGGATTATTTTGAACAAAATGTCTATGTCAAGATTTTGATCAGATGCATTTAGGAAAAAGCTCGTGAAGCGGAGCTGATTGCCTGCGATCATTTTCAACTCTTAAAAAGGGCGTTGGAAATTTATATTTTCTATCGAACGAAGTTTATATGAGCACCTCATATTCCATATGAGGTGCCTCTGGGAAAAAATTAACAATAAAAATAACATGTTGAAGCCTTATGGCTCTTTACTATAAGCAACCTAGAGTGTTGCTTCTGATAATTTCAAAACTCCATAGTCTGCAAATCAGGCCCTATATTTTTTATCAATTGGCGTCAAAATTGTCATAATAAAATAATTATACTTCACTGGGTTTTGAGTCTTTATTAGAGCTCTTAAAACAGTTTTTAAGGCGAATCCAACAAATCAGCTAGAAATTATATCACAAAAGTTAATGCCTGGCCTTATAAATCTGAATAATTATGCAAAAGATGAAAGACAGTTCTCGACATGGAAAGAAACAATATTTTTGTGCAGTCTTTGCCCTTGTCCAAGGAAACATCCCCGAAATTTATCCTAGTTACGCCTTCACATTCGAGCAACATAAAACTTTATATTTTGGATCTAGCATTTTGCATGAACTCTAAGGAATGACCTTTAGCCTTATGTTGTAATTTTGTCGCTTTATCTTGATTGCACCATCAGACATTTTTGGGCTAGAATCTTTCAGAAAAAATATTTTGGAGACTAGGAAGGGATAAGTTTAGAGCGTCATGATTGGTAACTTTTCCAAAAATATACTATCTCAATTTTTCTTTCTTGTAATATACATACACACACACATATATATATGTATATATATATATATATATATATATATATATATATATATATATATATATATATATATATATATATATATATTCCTTTCTAACTTACCTTCCTTTCTAAGACAAAGGAGTTCTTTTAGAAAAAAATTATGAAGAATATTTCTTTTCCTATCAAAGTGACATCAATTTTATTGTCTGACTTGTCTCAGTAAACAGGGACAGATTGTCTTATCTTAGTGTTCATTGAAATGAACCCACATATATGTCTAGTCATATTTTCACAAGTGACAAATCAAATCAAAATCCTAGCTTACTGCCTACGGCTACAGGTAAGGAAGCTTTTTAGAGATGAAAGCAGCTGCGGTAATTCAAAAGGCACTGTAGATGGGGAGATTTCCGAGTAAATTTAAAAAATCACCCCTTTTGGTATTTTCATTATAAAGTCGACCCCCCCCCCCTAAATTTACAAAGTACCTAATTTTGTTTCGTAATTTCAAATAAAAATAAAAATGATTGCTAACATCACATTTCTGTAAATTGGTGCCCCTGATTAAGCGTAACTCTTTCAATAATTATTTTTAAAAATCTCTTATATCTCCTTTTCTCAAATACGAAAAGAGCTGGAATTTGATCATTTTGATTTCGAAACTGAATTTTGTTGTCTTCGAGGCTGGACAAAAACAATCAAATCTTTGTTGATGACAATCGAATAAAACTTAAAACGGTTTTTCGCTTTCCCTTCAAATTATTTTGCGCTGCGTCTAACATTTTGAATTCTACATCCAAAGAAACTATTTTGCGCTGCATCCCTCTTTTTGAATTCCATATCCAAAGAAAAATAAGGGATAAATTGGTCTGTCATATGCCTAATTATAATAACTGCACTTTTAAAGTTTGCGGAAAAATTACTAAATAGTAACTTTTTTCATTTTTGGAAGGGGAGAAACAAATGAAGATACTGAATTTCGTCAAAAGGTTTTCTAATGCTATTTTTCTTCTAGTCTTTAACACTATATTTTTAAATGGACATATATATTTGGTTTTGCAATTCTATTGTATCCGTACGAAATTTTGGATTTGGAAACTGGTGAAATCCGTTTTTACCCCTGTAGATACAAGGTCATATATTGGAAAGTAAAGGGATAGAAAAATTCAGATTGAGCTGTTGGATTCAACGTGTCGAAAAATTTGTTTAAATAGTAGAATCTGGCAGAGGACAGCTGAAACAGTGTCGCCATTTCTGTCTTCACTAATAATAAAGTCAAATTAACAAAAATTACCAAAATAAATATTTAGCTGTTTCTCAACAAAAGGAGGGTTGCACCAAAGCAAATAAGAAAAATTACTTCTCTGTACTCTCGTCTAAGAAATTGTCTTTTAGTTTCATTGGTTTGTTTTTGTGGCGTCAATTGTACGTTTTTAAAAGTCAATTATTCTTCAAGGCATATGCCAGAAAGGAAAGCCGAATCGCCCACTTTTTTACCATTATTGTGTTTCCCTGCAGTTTTTGAGTCAAATTTTATTCCATTAAAAATTTTAAGCCACATAAATTTTAAGCCACTAAAATTCTATAAAAGATTTTGTCAAAAAAGAACTCAAAACCTTTCTGATATTGTATATGAAATTTTGAGCAAGAAAAAGAACAAAAGTTTTTGAAACGCAACATTCTGTACACCAAAACTCACTCAATTTTCTTTGTGTCTGCACCTTACTAAAAACGATGTATATTTTAAAGACTGAAAGATTTTGAGAAATCAAACTTGCAATAAAATAATTTTAACAAAAATTGCATTTTTTTTTACAATCAACTCAGTTCTATGAAACAGTTTTTGGTAACAAATTGTAAGTAAAGAGCGATTCGACCCAAAAGTAACCAAAACTCTAAAAAACGGGATAGCAATAGATACATCAGAAGATTTGTTTGTTTATTTTATCCTGATTCCCAATATATAAATTTCACTAAGTTTAATGTTACCCGTCAAAAGCTACATGCCTTAGAAAATTTACGTGATTTTTGAATAAGGAAGGAACCCCTTTCAAAGCGTCAAGGAATATTTATGAAAATCACACCATAAGATTCAGCATATCAGAGAACCCTACTGTAGGGGTTTCAAGCTTCCATTTGCAAAAATATGGAATTTGGTTGTTTTTTTTTGCCAGAAGAAAGGTCTCGCCTTTGTTTGTTTGTTTGTTTGTTTTTTTTTTGCTTGTTTGTTTGATTTTTCCCCAGGGGTGATCGAATCAAACCATGGTCCTATAAGATCGGGAGAGGGTTTATTCGAGCCGAAATTAAAAGTTCTACTTCCCTTTTTAATTGACCAAAAAGATTGGAGGGCATCTAGCACCCCTCCTACTTTTGAGATCAGAATAGTCTAAAGCATAATCGTTTTGTTCAGCATAGTCTAAAGGTCCAATTATTATGCCTCTGAGGATGAAATGATCCCCCAAAGCTTCTGGGGAAAAGACTGTAAGTGATGAAATTTGCTCATTGTTTTACATATAGTATTTGTTATTGAGGTGTATACAAACATTTTCCGGGAGGAAGAATTTTCTACAGGCGGGAGGATTTGCCGCGGGAAGAATTTTTCGTCAGAACGAAACTTTTCGGGACGAACTTTCTAGGGAAATTTACACGGAGAAAATTTGCCTGAATTCCTATTCTAAACTATTTTTATTTGTCTTACCTTTTCTTTGGCGACTCAATTTTATGTGTACTGACGTTCCGGGGCAATTTTCCGCGGGAAATTTTCAGCTGGATAGGAATTGTCAGAAGGATTTTTCCGTGGGGGAAGGGATTTTTGGCGGCAGAAATTCTCTATGGGGAATTTTCCATTGGAAAACTTTCTATTGGGGGTGGAAGGGGTTTCCGGGAAAAAATTATACGGAGGGGAATTTCGGGCATGATTTGAAAAAAATTGGATTCTGAATAACAAAAAAAAAGTCATTTTTCAAATAAAACTGGGCTAAGGAGAATTTTCTAAGCTTTATTGTTTCCAGGAACTTTTTCAGGGGAATTATCATCGAGGATGGAATTGTCCGGGGGATTTTACGCAGGAGCAACTTTCCACGAAGGAATTTATCGTGGGAGGGGGGAATTTTCCATTGAGGGTTTGGAAAAACTACTCATTTTAAGTTAAAAAAAAACTTAAAATGAGTACTGAAGGGGGATGCCCCCTCTTCAGTACCTTGCTCTTTACGCTAAAGCTTGACTTTTTCTCCCAAATCTTTAAGAACGGTTCCTGAAACACAAAAGCCGCTTAATTAGATTAAGAAGCTATTTAAGGTCCTAAAACTTCAGCGTCAAGAGTAAGGAATTGAGAAGGGGGCATCCCCCTCATATACACAATAATTTTTGTTTGTTTTCAGTTTTATTACTGCGGCTTACTTTCAGTTGAGAATTTGTTTTTTATTTAATTATTTTAAAAGAGCATTTGCTTTTTCACCATTTTTTATTTTATTTCCATTTCATTCAAAAGTATATATGATTGACTAAATTTTTAACCTTCGAATATTTTAACTTTTTGAAGGATGGGCGGGAGGAAACATATTCAACCGGAACCGGCTGTCATATTCCAATAATCCTTGGCGTAAAGTAATAGTAAATTTCTGCGTTTGGAGGAGTTTTATATCAGCATCAAGCCTCTTTTGGGCGACGATTTTAAGCGAAATCTGCGGTCATTCTTTTGCCCATCCCGTCTTTTATCTTTGTCCATTCTATATGCCATCATCTTAATTTTGGGAATGTTTGTTGTTTTTTTATTTGTGTTTTTTTTTCTCTGTATTTCCAGCCACAGAGCCTTGCGGGGGTATATTGTGTTACATGCGTTATTTCTGTTTATTATTGATTGTTTATTCTATATTTATATGTGAATCCATTTAAGCGGGATGGACCTTAATTATTGTCACCAGTATATCCATCAGAATAGATTGTTGGGTCTAATCTAAACTTGATGAAAGGTAACACAATTGGTGTCCGACCTGTTCATTTAAGGGGTATGGGACAAATCCAGCTTCTGAGGGAAAAAAGGGGTTAGTTTAATTCTAGTTTTTATGGTTTCCACCAAAAAGAACTGTTGGATATTAAGCGAGTGTAATCCAATTGAAATAAATTTCGCATTTATATATTGTCGGAACAGAAAGCTGATTTGAAGTAATCATAAATTGTGATCTGCGATCAATGCTGCTGAGAGCCGACAGTGGGCCCTGAGATATATCTTTTCCCCCAACTCTCCTACCATCCTTCGTTTGAATAAGGGATTAATGTTAATAAATGTGAGGGCGAAGAGTAAAGTAGAGATTACTACCCTATACTTCCGAGTTAAAAAGTGTGGTTGTTTTCTATTGGATTATTTTTGCCACGAAATATCGTGTGCCAATTACATTATTTTGATACAGGTCATTTACGCATTAATTTGATACATGTTGTGTTTACGCGTTCAGTTACCTTTCAAAGTCTGAGCAGAAAAAAGAAAGCAAACAATAAGTTTTATTTGTATGCGATTTTAAGCTGGTAATAAAAAGTAAAGAATCAGTAAAGAGCAATAAATGGTTAAGTCACAAAAACTTTTTACACATGTCCCTCTCTGTTCCTCTGTAGTGACTGATTATAGCAGTTTGTATGGGTGGGTGTTGGAATTGGAAACAGAGTGTTGCATGCATCCTTCCACCAAACCTCTCCTGTGAGTGAATATTGGGGTTATATGCTGCAGCCTATTCTCTCAAACGTTTTGACAATAGACCCCTTTTGGTTTTTAGTTTCCAACTCAGCGGAAAACAAGAAACCATGAGGAATTCTGAAATAATAATGCTTTGATTACAAATTATAAAAGAAAACTTAACTTGTGGCTTAAATTTTCTTTGACAAGAAAAAAAAAGAATTTGGAGATGGACTCTTTGGAGGTTGGACTTCGTTCCTATTAATACCTGTCTCCTTTTTAAAATCTATTATATTTAAATGGAGCTCCGCCCACTTTGACCACTTAATTCATTTGCCATTTTTGATTACATTAATTAAAAGTAATGAACACTTTTTGATTTTTTGACATTCTTTAAAGACAACAATATTTTGTTTAGTAAGTTATTTTTATTTATAGGAGAAAATTGGCAATGATTCAAGCAAACCAGAATGAGAAATGACTAACTGAACAGAGATTTCATCATATGAAACATTTTCTAAACATCAGGAACAATTCTCTACTCCCTGCCTAAGTCGATGATACAGAAGTAGCATTCTAAACATAGACTGGATTATATGAAAGATCTTGAAAGTAAAGGGTTAAACTCTGCATGGCTTTCGAAAGGACTGGTCGCATTGAAATGGATAGCTGACCAAAGATTAGATCATATGAACCATCTTGCAAGCAACGGGCGAAACTCTCCACGGCTTGCCTTAGAAACGGTCGGTGGGATTCTCGTCCGTTGGATGCATGCTGAATATCTTCGAATGATCAATAATAGCACCTGCCGAAATGTCTCAATTAGTTTCTCTATGAAGAAGAAAGAGTGCAAAATTAAAAGGTTAGAACCTTCGGAAAGATGTGGAGCTTAGACCAAGACACCTACACAGGGGCAGGCCTGAGGACATATAGCCCTGAAAAAGCATAGATGTACATACCAAGGTTTTATTGTAGATGTTTAGTTCGTTATCTTTCCACCACTAATTCCGTTAACCACTTAGCTTCAAGTTAAAATACTTAATATTATTGTCTGAGTGTCGATTAAAAAGAAAAAAACACGAAACTAGAAAAGACCGCCAAAAAATTAAATGCTAACTTAAAAACTTGTAAAGAAACAGAAATCACTGTATATGAGAGAGGCATCGATCACACAGGCAACCTCTGCTTACAGTATAGCAAAAATAATAGTCTAGTAAAAATAGTATTAGCAGCCATTTTGAAACTTGGTGAGACCCCTTGTAACCTAATTCTTTTCATCCATGCCTTTCTTGGACGCGATTCTACTTTACAAATTTATACCATAGGAAAATCTATACCATTTAACCACACAAAAAAAGAAGAAAAATTCAATCAACATTTTTTACCTCTAACTCAAATTCAACCTAAAAAAAACTCAAATTTGTGAAAGAACTATAAAAGCGTTATTTTTGGATTCTGCAGCATCTGTTTTTTAAGTCAGGTAGTAAAAGAATCATTTCTACAATAATTTGTTTGAGGGTGACCCCTCTTTTACCATACATTTTCCTAGACTACTACACTAAAACTTAACTTGCCATTCAAATAATATAAACCCCTTTTGAACTTGCGCTGCTTAAAAACAACTGTTTTCAGCATACATTTTGTAACTTTCATTTTGTGAAACTTTCATAGCATGTTGAGGGGATTTTGCAGGGTTATTGGAGGACAGCCAGTTTCTCCCTTGTCCATTTAGATGCCGCACTCAAAAGTGATAGGAATTCTGAAAAGCTATTCTGTTCAAAATAGTCAAAAGGCCTATCACTTATACTTCCTGGGATGTCATGCCCTACAGAGCAGGAACTGTAAATTATGCAAATCGTCCATTTTTCACATGCAGGATTTATCATTGGGAAAAAGCGGAAGGTTTGATCCTGGGTGTGTCTAAAAAGACTAAGGATATTGATGTGAAAAATTCACGGAGAGTTGAGGGGAATGTAGAGCTAAATTAAAAGACACTATCTTGCATCCAGGTTATCAACAAATCGTATGTGCAATATCTTAGGGACGGGTAATGGTATTAACTTGAAACTTTTAGGGCTTATACCACTGTAACTACTTCTTTAGCTACAATTGCGACTACTTGCGACTGCTGTTGTAACTACTGGCAACTGCGATTAAGATTCCTTGCAATGGCCAGTACTTACAACTGTGACTGCTTGCGACCTTGGCTATGAGTACTTGTGACTTCGTCTACTTGTGACTTCGACTGCTCGCGACCTTAACTACAATTATTTACGACTGGAACTATTTTTAGTTATGACTACTCTGAGGAATTTTGAGGGGGATTTTGAACAAAATCAAAACACACTAATTGCAAAGTTATTGAAAAAGAACGTTTTGTTAAAAATAGTCAAAAAGTCTAGTAACTATGCCTCCGGAGATGCCAAGCCTCCCGCAGCACCCTGGAAATGGGTTGTAAATTACATAAATTGCCAAGGGTGTATATACAGGACTTACAATTGGGAAAGAGGGAATGATTGATTCTGGGTGTATCTGAAAAAAAAAATAAGGGTTTTAGGGTGAAACCCCGAGGGAGGTTGAAGGGGATGCTGAACTAAAGAAAAAGCCACTATGCGCATCCAGGCTATCAAAAGGGAGTACCTGCTATATTTCAGGAACGACAAAGTCTATTAACTTGAAACTTTCAGTGCCACTTCTGCTACCACTACTACTACTGTTTTGGCAACTGTGACTGGTTTCGACTGCGACTGTGACTACTTATGACTACGACAACTTGCGACCGTGGCTGCGACTAGTTGCAACTCTGACTACTTCTACTTATGAATCTTTTAGAAAATATTAAGGGGAATATTGGACACAATAAAAAAAACACTATGGATATACTGATTGTATCACCAATATCTCAGGATCAGTTGAGGGTATTCAGTTGAACATTTCAAGGTATTAGAGATGGTTTAACAGTCCTTAGAGGGCCCTCTTGCCATTTTTGGATGCCCCCCTCAACGCTGATCAAAATTATGAAATAGCCAATTTGTTCAAAATAGTCAAACCTTCTTATAGTTATGCCTCTTGGGATACCCCCCCCAAGTCCTCTCCTTGGAAAAGGTTGTAAGTTATGCAATGTGCTCATTATTTAAAAACAGAATTTATCATTGGGAAAGGGGAAGTATTTTACTCAGGATGTATCACAGAAGGCTAGTGGGATGAAGGTGAATAAGTGAAGATGAAAAGGTGACGTTGGGTAATGAAAAGATTGATCAGATGGGCAGCTTCACTTACCTTGGTAGTATTATTAGCAAAGATGGTGGGAGCAGTGAAGATGTTAAAAATAGAATAGCCAAGGCTCAGGGTGTTTTTTCACAATTAAAAAAAGTCTGGAAGAATAGGAATATAAGTCTGCAAACCAAGATTAGAATATTAGAAGCTACAGTGATGACAGTGGTCAAATATGGCTCTGAAGCATGGACGCTCCTAAAAGCGGATGAAGATTTTCTAGATGTTTTCCAGAGAAATTGCGTAAGGATTCTTCTGAGTACCCGGCTGATTGACCATGTTTCAATCAATAGGCTATACGAAAAAAGTGGTTCAATATCGCTCTCTAGGGCTATAATGATAGAATGGTTGAGGTGGTTAGGGCACGTTGTGCGGATGACATATTGCCAAAGGATGCTTTTTTCGGCCAACCATCTATGGCTAAACGAAAAGCAGGTCGTCCCCGTCTGGGGTGGGAGGACGTCATAAAGAAAGATTTAAAGGAAATGGATACTTCGTTGGTGGGTGTAAAAAGGGAGGCTTTGAGTAGATTGGGATGGAGGAGGAGCGTGCTTAGCTGTGTTGGTCTCAGGCGGCTTGGTGCTGCGGTGAGTTGTTAGTAGTAGTAGTAGTAGTAGATTGCAAATACTACCTCAACTTCCACTATTAAAGCTAGAACTATTAAACTAAATCAAAAGAGTAGAACCAGATCCTGCTTGTAAAAATGGCAAAGTGTATACAGGTTGTAAGAAGGGCTTACCTGCAATGTCTCATGAATGGCCAAGATTATTAAGTTGGCAATCAGGAAATATTGAGGGGAATGCTGCACCAAATCGAAAGACACTATGTGCACCCAAATTGTCAAAAGAGAGTGTCTATATTGATACTCAGAAACGGGTACAGGTTTTAAGTTGGAACTTTCAAGAAATGCTGGGGGGGGGGGAGGTTTAAACAAAATCAAAAGACAATATAAGCATCAGTAGGGGGTAGCTTAGTGTTTCACAAGGTCAGACAATAACTTTGGGTTTTGTTTTGAGGTCACGATTTTTTTTTCCTGATTATCCCCTAGCTCCTTGCTTATTGGTTTTCTACTTTAGATAAAAAGTTCATGAGAGATCTCAGGGCTAGATTTTTCTGGAAACGGCTCTTTTTCTACTAGACATTTCAGAACTGCGTATAGCATAGAAAATATTTTTCTTGTAAGTTTTAAACACGTCATTGGATTAGATTTTTCTAGATCTTGAAATTAACTCACAGCATTCGCGTTCACAATTTTCCAGAGAGTTTTATTTTTTAAACATTAATATTAGTTAATCCTACCTATATTTTTACTATCACATTTCTTGAGGGGCAGAAAGAGGGGTGGATGAGACCAAGAAACTCGGAAAAAGACTACACCAAGTTGTAAGTGAGTAAAGGAGGGGGAGGACGCCAAAGGAACTCGAATCGGTGAAAGTAGGGCTAGCTGAGACCAAGAAGCTTGGAAAGGACCACACCAAGCAAAAAGACAGTAAATATAGGGAAAAGACACCAAAGGAGAGGCAGATTTGACCAAGAAGCTCGGAAAAAGACTAGACCACGGACGGAGTTGAAGATGGGCTTACAATTCCTGATTTAAAAAAAATTTATTTGTATTGAGCTTGTGGGCGGGGGGGGGGGACTTGAGAGCGACAGAAATTCAATTTAACTATTCTTGAAAAATCATACAACTGGAGACAAACTGTTTTAAAATCTCTACGGAAATTACACACATTTGCCGACTTATTCAAAAATTCGGACAAATTATTCCAAACATTTGGCCCAAAATGACGTATTGAAAATAAAGATCTAGTTCTAACGACTTGAGGCGTCCTCACTTTATTAGCACATTGTGTAAAATAATTATTTATTTCAACACTAGAAGTAAATAAATTATAGGAAATACTTGAGAACCAATCTGGAATAATATTCATACATGAATAATGCATGATAACATTTTCTTAGACCTGACAGAGGGATAATATTTAACTCTACATATTGGGATCTAACTGATGTTTCTTTACTATCTCCGGTCAACACTCGGAGTGCCATGTTCTGCATCACACGCAGTTGCTTCAAGTGGACTGAAAACGTACTAGACCATATACTCACACAATAAACCCAATACGGGTGGACTAGAGAGAAATAAATTATTCTCGTCAAATAATTCGGGAATATGTTCTTTAACTTTCTCATCATTGCAACATTTATTGCAATTTTAATACTAATAAAAGATATATGATTTTTAAAACTAAGGCTTTCATCAACAATAACACCAAGATATCTGATATATTGGTACGCTTGACTGCATAATTATCTATTTATGTATCAGTGATCCAAGGGTAATAATTAGAAGACTTACGATACATAAGAAACCCTGATTTATTATGATTTAACAAAAGTTTATTTACTCTCATCCACTTATCTGTGCATTGTGTACCCATTTTCCTTATTTCTGTTAAATGAGCTGAAGTCTTTGCTGCCACAGTAAAACGGGTATCATCAGCAAAACTGGGAAGGAGGACCTCAGAATCAGTATATAAGACTTGGGAATTATTTATCAAACTCATTACAGAGAAGCTCAAGTCATTGATATACAGCCTATTAGGAATAAAAAAGGACCTAAAACAGAACCCTGGGGCAAACCAAATTCAACTACTCTTTCACTCGATTTAGCTCCAAACATTTCTACCTACTGTATCCTACCGCAGACTCTCTTTATTTGTAATTAGTACTAACATGACTATAGGAAATTCTCTCATAACTAACCATCAATATGGTTTTCGTCCCACTTTCTCTACTTTGCATGCACACTCAGGTGCAACAGAGTTTATGCGAGTTAATCTGGACAAGTGGTTGTGCGTTTTGGGTCTATTTCTTGACTTTTCAAAGGCAATTAATATGGTCGACCACTCTTTTCATCTGTCTAAACTATCTTTATTTGGAGTGCATGGAGTCCCACAAGAATGTTTAAGGTCTTAACTCTTAGGGAGATTTCAGTCTGTTTCGGTCGATGGTACTTCTTCCTCTACTTTGCCTATATTGTAAGGTGTCCAACAAGGCTCAGTACTTGTACCACTTTTTTTTTTAATTTATATTAACGATCGTGTTGTTGGTCTTCATCACACGTGAACCCTGTTCTTTTTACGGATGACAGTAACTTTTTCATTGCTGCAGTGGACCTGCCATTTGTCAGTTCCGTAGCTCAAGGTCTTCTTTATAAAGTAAAGGATTGGTACTGGTCAAATGGTATGGCTCTTAGCAGCCAGAAGAGTGTCATTGTACATTTCAGGACCATTATCGTGTGAGAGACGTATAGGAGACAATCAACCTGACTTATGGGAACAATATTATACCGCAAGCTACTATGGAGAAATTTCTTGGTCTGTATCTTGACTGTTTTCTTTCTTGTAAACCCCATAAAACTCCCACCTGTTCCCTCATCCACTGGGTTGACTCATTTCTTCCCCCAAACGTTATGCTTTGCCTTTATTATGCTTTAATTTTTCCTTACCTTTCTTATTGCTGCTCTGTCTGGGGTAGTACTAATAAGTCTCTTTTCTGCTCACTTCAAAGAGCCCAAAATAGGGCAGTGAAGGCTACTTTTCTTCTCCCTCGGTTTTACCCTTCCTCTGATCTTTATAATGACACTGGAATGGCTCCGCTAGATCGTATTGTGGACAAAAGTAATCTTTATTTAGCGTATTCTGCTTTTCTAGATACACTTCCACCGTCTCTACAGCCGTTTTTCTTACGGACAGGCTCAGGTGGGTACTCTTCTTGGTTGTGTGGTTCTTTTCGCATATTTACTTTATCTAAACGATCATCAACAGTAGCTCCGAGGTATTCTGTTTATCAATCCATCCTACTATGGAACTCCATCCCTTTATCTCTTTCTGCAAAGGTAGGGTCTTCTAAGTCCGCTATTTTTTCACCCTCGTTTTGTTTTATGTTTTGAATTCTATGTCCCAATTTATATGTATCTCTTCTCTTATTTTAAATCATTTTCAGAAATCTTCCTATCTGTTATATGTTCTTGTCTTATTCCAGTGTTTTATTATTTATTGTATGTGTTTTAGGGCTTTATAAAAGTCGGTTTTATTATTATACTGGGCGGTCCACTACTGGCCAAGCTTCTTGGGCCGCTTTACGTTTGTAATTGTCTTTTTTTTTAATGTTAACAAACAATTAGAAAGGAACTATCAGAAAGGACAGGATAGCCAAAACAAAGCTTGCAGATGAAAAGGTTCTTAGGAAGAAAGGATGAGGGTCGTGGGACGAAGCTAGCGACATTGAAAAGGGACTCGTCCTTGTGTGTTGGTTTGACAACAGCGCAGTAAACATGGCGTCAAATTATTGCGGTGCAGGTGGAGTCGTGAAAAAATGGAGTAACGAGAAGAAGAAGGTTGATGTGAAAAAACATAACGTTATTGGTCACTACAACCGCAACATGGGAGGAATAGACAAGCTGGATCCTTTCGTCGCTTTGTATTGAATTGAAACAAAGACGAAAAAGTGGACCCTCAAGACCTTTTTTCACTTTATTGATGTCATCATCTGCAACAGCTGGCTTGAGTACCGTCGCTTTGAGCAACGTGATCCCACATATAAACCAGTGTCACTTTTCGAGTTCCGGAACGAAATTGCTGAAGTACTGCTGAAGTGTGAATATGAGGAGCAGATCTAAACGAAGAGCTGGTCGTCCTCACCAGCAACAAGATGCCAAGAATTCTCCGGCTCCTTCGCCGTCCCGACCTGCTGCGCGATCAACTTACATGATTGGAAGCGTCCGGTATGACCGAGTAAATCACATCCCTGTGCATTTAGAAGGTCGGGAAGCCCAGTGCCGCTATGAAAAGTGCCCAAAAGGAAAAAAAGGGGTTTCACAGATTCGTTGTGAGAAATGTGAGTTTGTGCTGGTCTGAACAAAGACAGGAACAGCTTCAAGATGTTCCATGTTCACTGAGTTTGAAACTTGACTTTGTGCATATATGTTGTGCCTTTTTATATTTTTCGTATAAACGAAGTTGTCTTGCTGGTATACCCTTCTAGTCCCATTACTATCATTTGACAGGAATCGAGATTTCTAAGAAAATGTGCCCCGACTGTTTTTTAACACAGCCACAAGTTTTCTAAGGTCGAAATGAGCCCTATACTAGAAAATCAGAATTTTCCTGTGCAGTAAAAATATTCAGGGTTGAAAGGGTTAAATTGATTTTCTAATAAACAACCTGATTTCTAATTGCTTAAACAGGTCGTCTCCTTCCCCAGCCCGCAATTGAGCCCAGCTGAAGAGGGCCTTACAATTTCAAATTTTTAATATTCGGAATTTCCTATTTCTGTAAGTAAGGTCTTTATTAACTGACAAATTTCCATTTTCTAACTACTTAGACTTAGTATTTATTGAAACTTAATATCAAGCCCCGTCTTTTTCCAACACATCTGTTATGCAACTTGCTAGATCAGCTTCCTTGTGTGGGGACTTTCTCTAAAATAAGTTTTTTTGTTTTGGGAGATTTTGATTGTAATATGTTAAATGTTGGATCAAGTGATGAATGTGACCATCTTTTTTATGTACTTTCTTCTTTTGGGATACCACTTTCAATTTTTTTTCCTTCTCGTGTTCACCCTACAAGAAATTCTGCCACTTTAATAGAAAATATTTTCGTTTCTCATTCTCCTAATTTGAAGTTTACTTGTGGTCTTGTCTTTATTGATCGCTTCCCTATTTATCGATAATTATTTGTGCTTAAAACTGAGATTGCTGTAGATGAGCAAGGTGAGTCTTACAGATAAAGAAATTTTGGATTTAATAATTAGTCTTCAGAGTAATGATTGGTTTAGTGTTCCTGAAGCTAATGATGTTAAATGTGCAACAAATTGTGTTGTATGGGAACTCTAGCATACATTGTATCGAACCAAGCATACATTTTTGATGAGCTTCAAATCACTTTTCCATATTAGGCTCCTACACTTAGTGTTTTTCCTACGGTCCTATAGGAATTTCTAACCAGCATACTATTAAAAGTCTTTCTTTTATTGGTTTTAAGCCTAATTTTCCAAATTTGTATTCCAAAGCCTGAATTTGATCCGTTTTCTTGCCCCTTCCAGCGTGTTATTACACCTAGGTTCAACTTTGGGTCAACACTTTGGATTCTTACACATTTGCTTACGCTCCTTTACCACTCTTTCATTTCTGCAAGTGAAGTCTTTGTCCTTCTTATTTTTTCTTTTTTAAATAGTTTTTTTTTAAAATTTTAACATGATTAGTTTAGAGCCTTTTATTACATAGTTATTTCTCACCAATCTTTTTGTAAAATATCCAAATTCCAGTCTTCACATTTTCTGTTTGGGTCATATGACTTTTATAGTTCCAGAAATTCTGAGTTCAGGTAAATCGGAACAATTTGGATTCTACTCATTTCCTCACCTTAAGCAATGATTTCTTACGGCAAGCCCCTATTTTTGAATATCACTATATGCTGATTATGAATTAACAAAATTACGCAAGATAGAAAAGAATTGTTGATCTTAGAATAGGCTAAAACAGCTAGAGAATAGTGTTTATTCAATGAAAATAAACACAGTTTTGTAACAGAAGCTTGCCCGTTTCTTCCTTTTTAATTTCCTAGATATGAATGTTTTGCGTCTGACCAAATTACTAAATTGTGACAGTGTTAGTGAATTTGAAATCGACACAATTTTCTGTATTCATTTCAGGTGAATAACACAGTCTTGAACGAGAGCAAACGAAATATTTGTCCTGTTATATTAGGCACGCACAATAGAATTAATCCAAAGACATTGTATAATTTCAAAGACGAGTAAAGACTCATATTAAAGAATCATACATGTAAAACAGGAGGAACGGGCATATAGAACCCCCTACCCACCAAAACGTTTGCGAAAACCCTTCTCTTTCTGAGAAAATATTAGATTTTGGAACAAAAACATATAGTTTTCATGTTATGGCTTTAGAATTAAGTATAATTGAATAAAACCATTTAAATTAAATGTAAGCGATTGTAGATTAAATAATTGAATTTCTTTTAATAATGAATTATTCTGTTGCAATCTAGTACAATTTTTGATTAATGGGAGATTGTTGTTACGTGAAACATTTGTTTGATAGGCATTTTATTTAGAAAAAAGAACACTAACCCATAACAACTGTTTTTTTTAAAACACATATTAATTGTTAAATGAACCAGGTCAAATGCTGTTAAAATACGTACAGCCCCTTTGGACAGACTCCTCTCACGTATATTTCAAAATCTTTACAACTTCTTGCATAGTATCTTTTCCAGTTCCCTTTCATAGTTCAATAGTTCCAGTTTTTCTGAGAGGGGGGCAAAACATTTGTGCACCTATTTTTTTCATTTCAGTTAGGGAAAAGTTACACAATTATTTCAGTATCATAAACTAGAAAACAATTAGACTAACTTGCAAAATAAATTATTGATTTATTAAAAGTAATTTAATATATTCATTAATTAAACTAATGAGGTAGCCAACCATAGCTAATATATAAAATAATTTGTGCGTGCACTTCTTATTTTGTCCATGCGATTTCCAAAACACATCAGAGCTATTGCCCTTCTTTTTTGATCTTTTGAGTCCCTTTATCTGACAACATTAAGTGGATGTGTTTTGCGATACACCATAATTCAGTTATTGCACACAAAATCCTTCCAATGAGGAGGAGAACAGTGACTAAAAGAAATGGAATGAATTATGATTGAATATACAAATCTATATCTATTTTCTCACATAATATTACAAGAGGTAAAGGTAAAACATACGGCACTGGGTTTAACAGTTCCTGCCGGCAGTACTAATCTCCAATTCACTGGCCCCTGAGCTAGAAAGTACAATAGGAGGTTGGAGACCAGCCTTCCTGTGCTTCCGCAGACAATTCCTGTTTACCTTCCCCAGACTTCTCCAGGTTCAAGCTGGGTCAACTCTGGCTGAGCTTACAGAGTCACACCCATGACTCCCGTTCCAAACCAAATAACCAGCGACGCCAGGACTTGAACCCCTGTCCTCATGGACAAAAGATATCAAGTCTAGCTAGTCATAGGTAACCACTCGGTTAGGACGCCTGGGACGAAAAGACGTTGAAGGAAGCTTTATATATCTTACTTTGTAGTGTAGTTTTTTCTTGGTTTTAAGCAGGTAAATAAAAACAGCAGTATTATATTCTTACCCTTATTTAGATTAACTAGCAATGGAATTTCTTTTCCGAATTGGATTTTAAAAAAACAAGTTTTTCAATTGAAAGTAAGGAACAACATTAAAACTTAAAACGAACAGAAATTATTAAATATAAAACGGGGTTCCCCCTCCTCAACACCTCGCTCTTCAAGCTACAGTTTTTAGGCACTTTAAAAAAGTTACTTATTGTTCTAATTAAACGACCCTTGTGTTTTAGGAATCTTATTGTTACTTATTGTTCTAATTAAATGACCCTTGTGTTTGAGAAGGGTTGCCCCTCCTCAACACTTCGCTCTTCACGCTAAAGTTTTTAAGTACTTTTAAAAAAATTCGTATTGTTCTAATTAAATGGCCCTTGTGTTTCAGGAGTCGTTCTTAAAGAACTGGGAAAAAATTGAAAATTGAGAGAGCGAGGTGTTCAGGAGGGGGCAAAAAAAGAGAAAATGAACAGCCTGGGGCGATTTATTAGATGCAATCATTTCAAATCAGGCAAAAAAGAACTTTACAGACCAGGTTCAAGTGGTAACTAATTACCAGACTGAATTGTTTTCAATTTTTTTTTCAGCTAAACCAGTTTTAAAATGTGAATTCATCAAATATTTGTAAATTTAGAAAGTTAAAAATTTTTAATGTATACATTTTTTCCTTATTTCTTTTTTAATCCCACCTCTACTTCTCTCAGTGGTACTAACAAATTCAAATTCCAAAACCATTAACTATATTTATATACTACCTACATTTACCAACGAACAAAATTAAAATCATTACCATATAATAAATCTCAAAACTCAACAAATTTGAAAATTAAAAAAAAGAAAAACACCCCAGATGGAGCATTTTTATTTTCATGCATACTTGTTATTGTTAAAATAATCCAATAAGAGTTAGCTAATAAACTGATTTTGAAAAATACTTTTTTCGGGTATTATCATTAAAAATTGAAAAAACAAAAAAACAAAATGACTCCCACTAGATATTTAATAATAAAAAAAACACCCCTTTGTATCTTCAGTTAAAAAATTCCGACAAGAGTCGGTCTCCCTCCTACAGCCACAATTTTCGTTTTCTTACGAAAAAATGTCTTCACATGGGCAAATAGTTTGTTGACTTCTGCTTCGGATTCATTTCTCTCATTTCAGGTTCATTCCTGATTCTAGTTCAAAAATTCGTTTCTTTGTTGAATTTTTACGACAATTTCAAAAAATTTTGCTTTCAATCAGGGGGCATCAACTGGGGCAGGGGAGGGGCAGATTTTGAAATATATCATTTTTGGGGTATTTTCATTAAACAAAAACAAAACAAACTATGGCCAAAATATTATAAAAAACTTTCTTTTCAATTCTTCATTATATTTTTTTAATCCTTCTCTCCCTGCATTTTCGTGAATTGGCATCCCTGCTTTCGACCAGAGATATATTGACTTAACGACATCGATGGGTCGTTTCCGGCTGACAAGATGGGTCCTCTTCTTTCAGAATTTAGCTTAAGTTATATTTGTCCCCTTATCTCTAAACAGAACATAGATGTCTCCTCCCACGGAGACATAGATGTCTCATCCCCATAAAAATTTTAAAAACCAACCTGGAAAACATACGAAGAAAGACAATTCCAGTAAATCCCTTTTCTGAATGAACAGCCAAATTGGTAAACACTGCAGGGAGCCAACTGCAAGGACTCCCATTGGAGTCTTAAACCCTAAAATTAGAACAGCGTATGATACTAAGAAACGCAAGATGTGACAAAAGAATTATACAATTCAATTCAATTCAGATCGGTTTTTATTAATACTTCATACTTAAATTATAAATACTCACAAATACATTTAACAAACAAATTCTGGGCCATAATCCACAATAATACGAACAGTGCTTTCTTGCAGTTTTTCTAGACCGTGCGTCTCCGACCGATTAGAAAGCTTGGATATACGTCCATGGGAGTGACGTTTTAGTTAATTGAGAAAAATAATGAAAGCTTTGAAAATATAGAAACTCTCAGGAATTGTCCTTTAGCCGAAATTTAGACTCGGAAAGATTGATTCATGCTTTTGACTCCACTCCTTCCGCAATTGTAAGGGGTAGTAGAAGCAGTATATACATGTCTTAATTTTATT
This sequence comes from Artemia sp. Qi Xiang Cuo, assembly GCF_049724085.1. Lineage (NCBI taxonomy): Eukaryota > Metazoa > Arthropoda > Branchiopoda > Anostraca > Artemiidae > Artemia > Artemia sp. Qi Xiang Cuo. The sequence continues at coordinate 52,244,437 of NC_142796.1, forward strand.
TTTAAGTTTTATTTAGAGCCAGCTGTTCTTGTACTGAAGAGTATAAGAGCAACATATGGGAGATCATTTTGAAGGTTGACATGTAAGGTGTAATAACATCAGAGTTCTATTTCTGGAGGGTTAGGGAAGAAGCACAGGCCAGAAACCCCCCGAATTGCCTAGCTGCCAAATGTATGGCCTTGAAAATAAAATAGAAGTACAGGTAAGAGCTTTTGAACGCGAATTTGGGTGGTAGATTAGTTACTTGGGATTTCACTCCGTTGCAAATGGATAATAAAAGTGCATGACAAGTCAGTGTTCTGGGAATGGAGGAGGTAAGGGAAGAACTTAAAATATCTTTCTCGACCTCAATTGGGGCTGGAGGCCAATCCCTTAAGATATTACTCACCCAGAAAAGTGACTCTCTGAGATAGCGAAAAGCTGAAGTTCTGCTTTCATCATAAAAAAAACAGAAAAAGCAGAAATTTCTTGAAAATAGTTAATTATCTAAGATTTAATGTCCATAGAAAGGATAATTTTCTTTATTGTCTTCAAAGGAGATTTATCTTTTGTGCCACCGTTTATTATTTTACACAAAAAGAAAAATGAAAAAGAAAATGACCCTGCGTCTGGTCAGGCCCAGCAATAGCCAAGGCATAAACCAAGGTTGGTATAAAGCCAAGGTATAAACACAGGTTGGATACTGCATGGAACTCGTTTGTATATACAAACGAGAGAATTTAGAAGTTATTTATTGCCCAAACGCAGCGTTTTAGCTGTAAATTTAGTATATCTGAAAGTAATAATTATACTGCATCCGTGAAAAATTTTACAGTACCTACATTTGGTTTTCATTTTACAGTATGGTTTCTACAGTATATTAGGTAATAATAATAATAAACATATCAGTTAGATAATATTCAGCATATTCTCCAAGAAGAAAGAGAGATTATTCTAAAATAATTCAGTGTTTAAAATTGTGTTTCAATTCTGTTCTTTTATTTTCGTGACACGTTTTTGCAAGCCAATCACATTATTCCTTTGTTCTCCAGAGAAAAATAGCTTCCTCCCCTTTTTTAAAACTGAGTTAATCACATCGAATCAACTAATGTGACGCGACGAATCTAGACACGCAAGGAAACGTTATTTCTGAAGAGACAAATAGTTCTGTCTTTTATAATTGACTTTTTTTTTATATCAGAAATATTGAGGTAGTAAAAAGAACGAAAATTCTTGAGTTAAAACAAAAGTAAACTCTTTTTCTCTTTTAGACTTTAATTCTTCTCGGAAAGATGCAATTCATAAAGTTCAAAATAAAGATTGTTGCTGAAGCACTAACAGTGTTGCCTTCAGAAAAGGTGAAAGCATTGGATTTTCAAATTATTTTCCGCCAACGCCATCTACAAGCAGAAGATAAATTGTACCTTTTATCGACAATGCGTCTTTAAAATTATGCCCAAGACTCAAAATCCTAGAATACGATGATGAAAAAGCCAAGGTGCATTAGTGATCTATATTGAAATGAAGATTAATAATATGGAGATAGATAATAGCCAGAAAATAATTTGAAAAGTCTTTATTAACATTAGTTTGTTCCCAAGTTTTGTCTTCTAATACTGTATATTCATTCTTAATCAGATTCATCATGCTACTACTTCAACCAGGGGTGGATACGGAACTTTTTTTGGTAGGGGAGGGCACCAACTATCTTCTTTATTCATATTTATCGCCTCTCCATCCCTTGTAATTCGTGTAACATTTGGCTTTCTGAGGGGAGGGCACATATCCCTAAGACCACTCCTTGTATCCCTGACTACTCCTAACAAACCATTGCAGCATCAAGCTGCCTGAGACAACTACTTCTCCACCCCTATCCGTTCAATGCTTTACTATTTATAACCTCCCACGGATTTCAAATTTCACTTATTCCTAGCTTTTGACGCCTGTTCATCCCATTAAAGAACTTTCTCCTTTTCGTTTTGCCAAGATGGATGGTATCTACCACCTTTCAGCCATACAAAGTATCTTACTCATCTTAATCTTTCTTTCATTATAGCCCATAAAATTGAGATTGAACCATATTTTTCGGACAGCTTAATGTTTGATGTATGGTCAGTTGGAAAGTGTTTAAGACTATTCAGGAGAGAATTTGAGGTGTTCAGTTGAGGAAGTTAGTCTTAGCATTCAAAACTTTTAGCTTTTTATTTTGTCGGTAGATAGAAGTTGTTCTCAAAATAAAATGAAAGTGAAGCATAACAAAAAATGCTTTGAAGTGTAAACTAAAAAAAGAATTCTTATTAAAGATTGATAAACAACTAACAAAGATTATTTCTAAACAATGCAAATTAACTCAAGTCGAGATTATTCCCTTTTCTGGAGAAAGGAAAACTAATTTTCCCAGAGTCGAGATCAATTTGTCAGGTCACAAAATGTTAGTTTGCCAATTTTCAGAAAAAATTATCGATCCGCGTTCGAGAATGTATAGATACACATGAATATATACGTATTTATTGTTATATAATTTATACTAAATGTTTATTACAATGAATTAGGTTCATAACATTAATTGGATTATCTTTCAGGTCTTTTGGTTATTACGTATATTACTTTTTAAGCAGAGAGTAAAAGAGAAATGACATACCATTTCCCATCACTTTCCTTACAAAATACGGCGCTGTCGACAGATTTTTCCATTCTGATCCCATACTGTGGTTACAAATAAAAGTGATCCATTCCAATGATGATACGAGAAAACCCACCTAAAGAATTAAAAATATCTGCAGGATTTGGACAAAGTCTCTTTACAAATTTAAGAAACAAACTGTCTATTGTAATGAGCGGTAACAATAGACTGACTTGTGTCAGTGGTAACTGAAAATCTCAAAACTACATGCCCATCAATTCTGATATCCATCTTCGAAAAATTTTGGCTCTATGTACCTACGTTTACGTCAAAAACGTAGATACGCATTTTTTTAATAAGTTTAATGGGAAGCCAAAGTTCATTTCCACTTGTTTCCATTATTACCTCTGAAAATATATATATTAGAATTCTGGTATAAATCTTTTCAATTCGATTAAAGAATTGAATTGAAAAAAGAATTATAAAAACAACATAATTTGCTCCTTAATTCATCTAAAAGCAATTACTGGATTAACATGACAAGTATCATTCTATTGAAATCATCTGATGCAAATAAATTTAATTTTTAATTTTTTCTAAATATAAATCTGAAAAGGTACATCTGTATCTATGATGAAAAAGAAGGGAAAGGTACATACAAACTATGATTGACAGGCATAAGCAGATAGCAGGGATGGAGCTAGAGCAAAATCTGGGAAGGGGGCAATGTGACAAGGGTACCAATAAGCAAAATCTTGGGGAGGGGCAATGTGACAAGGGCACCAACAATTGACCAAATTGACAAATTTATTTCAAAATAGAGTGAAAACAGAAAAAAACAAGGAATGAGGGCGCCAGAAAAATCAGGGGGCCCGGGGTCCCCCTTGATGTACCTGTAAACGATTACTTGAATTCCTAAAGAGTAAGTCTTTGAATTTAGCATCTTCATATATGTGTCTAGGTAGAAGTTTCCCCCCTCCCCATCCCTTTTGGCCATGATATTAATGCAGATTTGTTCCTAGAAATTTAACTTACCTAAACCAGCAGTTTTTCAGGATAGAAACAACCCGCAGGTCTAGTAATCGCCCTTACCCCATCCCCATGGATATGATTTTGGTGTATATTTGTTGCATTACGAAATATATCGTCGCTGTTACTCCTAAAGCTCGTATCTGAAATTTTCAAAATTTTAAAATAATTGACAAAAACCGTTTGGTACGCTGCATTCAAAGGGACGATCGTCTGGTCAACGTATTATCAATCAAATTTCGATCCTCCTAATCTAGATTGTCCTGCTGATTCTGCCTTTGAGAACAATTGATCAAACAGTTTTCGGAAATTACCTCGGAGGTTTTATAATGTCTTGCACGACCCCTAGGCCTAACAGCGATAGGAAACCAAAGGAGCACAAACATGCATGATTTTTCTGGGGACGTAAAATAATAGTGAAATATACGTACCAAAAATTAAATAGTGAATTTTCTTTTAAATAAATTGAAATTCACAAAAATAGTTTTTTATTCTTTAAACAAAATCTATAGGCACTTTTCTTTGTCAATAAACAAGGCTTATTGTTTTCAAATGTTCCCACAGTCTATCCCATAGTTTTTATCCCATAGCTTTTTTTATTTTTAAATCTATTTCACATCTTTTTCGATAAAGCTGATCGACAAAGTTATTTTCAACCGTAAAAGTGTACTTTCTCATAATTTTACTGGTTTCTGAGAATTATAATTAAGTGCTTGAATTAAAGTATTAAGGGGAAGGTGGACAACCTACTCTCCTTAAATATTTGGCTTTGATTTTAAGAATTTAATTTCTTTTATTTGATTTAATTGCTGTTTTTTAATATTATATCAGAGTGACTGGGAGGGGGTGAGGGTGAAGGATTGATACCACTATCAATCAGCCCTCACCGCTTACTTTCAACTTTAGTTCTTGAATAGCAATGATTTAAGGCTTTTCTTATACCACACTGTCTTTCTACTTATAAATAAAATGAAAAAAAATACAATTTTCAACAACTGTTTTGAACTACGAAACAATTTTCAGAACACATTATTCCTTATAAGTTATTACTGCTTTAATCTAATGTTTCCTTTGGTTTTAGTTCGATTTTAATTTGATTTTTTTTTTATCATTATGAGGAATTCGTGTCGAACTTTTGCAAATAAACTACCTTGTATTATATTTTAAGTGTTTTGAGTTTCTTTGTAATTTTTTCTATTTAATTTTTTTTTTCCTTCTATGTTAGTTTCTAAAATTTTAGGCTGTTTAGTCTAGTTTTTTGTCATTTTTTACGCTTGATAAATTTTCTGGTAGGGACGGATCTAGACCTGTCAGTCCCCAGGGCAAGAATAGCATTTGGCGATCCCAATCAAAAGACCCATTATATATATCAGATTATATTTATTTTAGCTTCTCTACGGAACATATTTTTTTTTTAAATTATTTTACTATCGTTGATATATTTTTGTATGCAAATCCTAATATGTAAAATAAGTTTAAAAAATATCTAAGATTCAACCTAAAAACACATAATTTGTGACACAGTAAACATACAATTTGGATTATATACAATAATTCTTATCATGTACACTAAAACTTAACTTTACGTACTTTTCTTGAAGCAAATGTCTTTACAATGTATTTGTAGGAAAGCTTCCAAGCTATATTATGTTTTATGTGGATTACACTTAAGTTTGTCAAGCGCGGCATAGCCGTCCTGTCGGTAAAGTAGTTTTAAAATAATTTTAATTTGTTGAAGCTTCTTTCATTAGAAGCAACTGATACAAGGAACATCTTCAAGGCAAATGATGGCCTGTTGCAGAAGTAGAAAATTAGAGTTCAAATTTTATTTGATTAAACCAGAAAGTGACTTAGGATCCGGCATCCCCAACGAAGCAGCATCCGTAACAGGCTGCCCCTCCCCCCTAAGATCCGTCCTTGATTTCTGGATATGAAGCCGTATCCTGCGACTTTTTCAAAAAAATTAATTCACTGTCTTGATTTGTATTACTTATATATTTCTATATTTGATTTCATATATTTTCACTCTAAGAGTGTATTCCTTAAAACAAAACTAATTTAAAAAGATGATAATTACTAAAATAAAATAATTAATTGAAAAATTGATAAAATGAAAATTAATAAACTAATTTACATAGTAATTAATGAATAATAAAGCTTACTCAATGATAAAAAATGTCAATAAAATAAACGTTAATTGAACTCACTTCTGATAAGTTACTCCACAAAAATGCTCTTCCGGCGTTGTCTATAACTACATCCAACTGTAAAAACAATAGAAAACAAATTTGAATATGCTGTATTCAGGAAAACTGCAAGAACGTTTTTACTGATTAGCAATACTGAAGAAAAACTGCTTGTAAGAATTTTTTTTTGCAGGAAAACTGCAAGAACGTTTTAAAGGATTAGCAAGACTGAACATAATTCTTAGTTATCAATTCAGCATATTTAAATCAAAACAAATCATTCAAACAGATAAGATACAACTTAGAATATTTATAAAGTAAGATTGACATAAAATAGAATATATATTAGATTTAAGAATAAAGAGATACAAAAAAGAATAATTACAGAATAAGGAGAGATAATATAGAATAGATTGTATATGAAATAGCATATTTATAGAGTAGAATACAACAAAATATGAGTAGAAAAGAATAAAAATAATATAGAAAAGCTGTAGGATATAATAATTTCAGAACAGAAAAGGTATAATACATAATTGATAAGGGGTTACTAAGGCTGCCCGCTACGAACATGCCTACTCAAGTCCACATTTTTAAAAAACTATTTAAGAATATAAAGAAAAACTAAAATGCTCAATTCATTTTCATGATTAGTTTGTATTCTGCCTTGACAGCGGATGAATTACTTATATTTTTATTAGGCCTAACTTATTTGAATAGTAAAGAGATGCTCTTTAGATATTGTTTATAATGGGGAATGTTCACTTAAAATAAAAGCAATGAAAGAAGTCGATTGTTCTAAGTTATAAGAAACCATACGATAAGTCTTAATAGTCTTGATATTCCGTGAGGAGGGGCAGGCACCAGAACCCCCACCCCACTCAGGGGACCAGCATATTCACATCAAGCCAAATGATAAACACATATAGGATACAATATCAATCGAATATATATAAAACTCAATAGATATAAAATAGATTACATATAGAATATTTTAACATATTTTTGCTTAATAGGAGTCTGTAACTTACCGCTTAGATTCTTTATTATTAAGTTATCGATACAGGTTATCCAAGCGAAGCAGTGTTTAAGTTCTTTTGGAATGTATTAAAAGCTCATCCCCTTTGCAATATCTAGTTAACAATTGAATTTGAGCAGGAAATGTAACTACTTCAACACAAATATTTAAAATTAAAAATAATTTGTTCAAAAAAACATAGGTAAGGTACATATGCGAGAAGTTATTTCGTGGAAGGGGGAGGCCTTAAGACGTACACAAATAGGTGAATTAAATGGAAATTATAAGGCATTATAGATTAAGCCTTAAAAATTTTGAGATACCAAGGGGAGGGGTGGGCCCATCCCCGCACCCCTTGTTTAAGAGCTTGATTTAAGTATATCAAAGGTTGCAGTTAAAATAACATTTCGATTTATCATCGTAAAAAATAAAACTAAATATCTTGTTTATTTTCACTCCACACTATTTAGGAAAAACGAAATTAAAAAAAAATTGATTAATCTCAACGACATTAAAAAAAAATGTGATTAATCTGGATCAGATTCAAAAACTATGTTAATCACAACCAGAAATGCAAACAGGAGAGAGAGCAGGCTCGTGTGCTTTTTCCCTTAAAAATAAGCGCTCTTACCCTGTTTTACACTTTTGTGCTTCAGAAAAGATATTGAAGTATCACTGCGCACCCGGTAAAAGTAAATATTTATTTAAACGCTTCAAATTAATATTACACGCGACTTAGATCACGCATACAAACAATCGAGAAGGTGCAGTTAGATAGGCGCTGCTTACAGCAATTGACGGATATTAAACATTATAAATTTGATTATTTTTGTGAATTCTAGTCTATTCAAAAGTCTATTTTTTGTAAACACTTTTACCATGTTTTTAGGTATTATTACTGACAAAGTTAGCATCTGCTGGTCGGTCAAAGACCTTAGTTTTTGTTGGTGGTTGGGGGGGGGGAATTTCAAGAAGGTGAGATTTGCTGAAACAGCTTTGCTAGGTGAATTATATGTAAACTGTGGTTGATTAAAGATAGATTGTAAAATTAAGTTTGACAAATCTAATTAACCGCACCCTCCTTAGAGTGATAAAATGATAAAACTCTTTTTGTCCATAGAAATTTAAACATAAACAATCTGTTGATTAGCAAAGACAACAATACCTTCAAAGGAAAGTTACGCCTCCTTAAGCTGATTGGTGCCATGTGTTTTTAGCTTATTTTTTGCTGATTTTTCCAGTCCCAATTTTTTTTTCAAACTTGGCACCAGCTACTACCAAGAAGTACATAAATGCAAATGGACGTATTTTATGTTGTTAATTGAATTCCTGAATTTCCCTATTTTTTTTTTAGATGTATATGTTTGCAAGTTTCAACATAACCAATTCAAACAATCAGATTAATTTTCGCTATTTTTGGTATTTTAGGTTTCTTTTTTTTTTTTAAATATTAATACTGTGCTTTTGGTGTTAAATTTTATTACTGTGCTTCGACTGAAAGATTTACTTGAACCTGCACTGATTGGTCAATTGTTTCGGATTCTTAAAAAAAATTTGTATATTTAAATGGCAACAGTGATCTTCATACAGTACAAAACAAATTTATACCCATGCTCCGAACTCTGAAACCTGGTCAAATTTTCTAGCTGCTACTCCATCAACACCGTCCAACAGAATAGAAATACAGTACAAAGAAAGACAAGTCCAAGGGTGAGATCTGTATACAACTGCAAGCGCCAAGAATATAATTCTTATGTAATCTAAAAAATGAGCAGACACTTAAATTAAAAACATGAAAAAGACAACAAACCATAATTCTTAGTCAAGAATTATATCTTCTTCAAAATCTGAATTCTACATTCTCAATTCTGATTCGCTAAATGATAAAAATAAAGTTCCTACCCTTTTCTGTGACATAAAAAAGGCATTTGACACGATAAATCATAGAATCCTACTTTAAAATAATGCAGGAATTGAATTAGGACTTCAATTATTAAGATCTTACTTGCATAGCCAAAAAATTCATCCGGATGTAAATGGTTACTATCATGCACTAGCTTTCTAGATAATATTGTTGTCCCTCAAGGGTCTGTTCTAGGGCCCTTATTATTCCTGATTACATTAGTGATTTAACAAGATGTTTACCTCCTAATGACACTTTAGCTGTAGTTTTTGTAGATGATACTGCAGTGACAGGAAAAGCTACAACTTTTTCCTTGCTTATTGAAAATCTAATGACAATGAATTCCCCGAGTGAATACATGATTTTCTTGTAACTATTTGGCTCCAAACTAATCAAGAACTAAGCTCATGATATTTGGGCACTCAAAACAGTCACTATATAAGACCAAAATGGAAGAGCTAGTCTTAAATAGGATAAAAAGGGTTAACTCGTTTAGGTACCTTGGGATCATTATAGATGAGATGTTGTCTTTTCGCAAACAATCTGATTATTTCCGTCTGACGCTTGCTCATAATTTGGAATGCCTTTATCGATCAAAGCACGTGTTTCTATTTTCCATTTTTAAAGTCTTGTATATTCTCTGACTGAATCATATCATAAATATTGCCTATAATTTACCTAAACACGTTTGCGGTTCACTTACAACCCCTGCAGATAATCCAGAATAAGGCATTAAGAATTCTTGGCTTACTCCTCACCCTTCAAAACTACAACATAGATCAAAAACCCATACCTCTTTTTATTTCTAAGCATATTAATCTCAAACAACTAAAAGAATCACAAACAGCAATGTGGTTTCTTGACATTCAATCTCCTGAAAACTATTTCCATGATAAAGTTATTGCCGGGGTTCCCGTTTTTTCTGTCCGTGGTCGCTCCAGGAAACTTCATCTTTCTCTACTTAAATCAGAAAGGTCAAGATTTTCATTAAGGTACCAGATCCCCTATATTGTAAATAAATTTAAACTGGCTGAAGTTATTCCGAAGAATCGTTCATCAATGAAAAAAATGGTTTTGAGGATTATTCATTGTCAAGATGCAGGGACTTGCGAACTTTAGATTCACTTTTAATCTTGGTTTAGCTTATACTCACAATGGGATTGGGGGGGGGACTCTTAGGTAATATTGGTGTTTCTCAGGGGTCTGTTCTAGGCCCCTGTAATTGCTGATTTACACTAATGATTTACAAAAATGTTTAACTCCTAATGACACCTTAGCTAGGTTGTTAGCTCAATCTGCAAAACGGACCGAGTCCGTTGATTTTTGAATTAAAATCAAGTTGCCATCAAGCCATTGGCCAATTGGAGACAAAGTCAAAACAGATAGTCTGAGAGAGAGGCAAAGCTGGTATAAGCCTTTTTCAGGATTGTATAAACATGATTTCATTTTCACTTGTTGATAGATAGTCTACCATTCATCCATCCTAGGGCAGAACTAAGATAAATAGCCATAGAACTAAGGAATAATCGACATCTACGGTTTGATTCATGACGAACAATGTCGACTGGACTTGTATGCAATTACCAAGTATGCAGGTACACCTTTGATGTACCAAGGACATCAAAACAAAATACTTTTTGCACCCTTCGACCGGTCTAAGGTCTATTCATACATGAAAACTACAATTTTCAAGGATTTTTCTTTTGTTTGTTTCAAAATTAGGAAGTTTTTGGGCAGTATCATATTTTTGTCAGTGTTGTTACGTTGAGCAGTTGAGCACAGAGCTTTTTGTCCGTAAAATTTGCTTGGACTCACAGGCGAACAAGTGACCTAAGCCTAATAGGCTTGCCCGCCTAGAGTCTCAGGCGGACTACCGTGTTTTAGGATTGACACATGACAGACAAGTCCCCTGGACTCGTAGGCGAACGGGGAGACCTACAGTTTTCCGAGTGTTTTTGTAAACGGCACGGGCAAAAGGCGGGAAATCTAGGAAGGAAAAAAGAATTAATCCTTTTTCTCCGTTTCTTTGTCTTCTCTTTTTTAGCCTTTTGCTGCTTGTTTTCTTGAAGTGTTGTCATTCTTGTCTGAAGATGTATTACTTTGAAGTTTTAAAATGTCTTTATGTTCAATGTACTAATTTAACACATCGAGCTCTGCTCTCTGTTACCTAAAGTAGAAATTGTGTTGTAACTATCGCACTAATAAAGATTTACCTTACCTCAACCATGAATTTAACTTTATTTATAAGTACAGGGGTAAAACCAACTGCTTATTCAAATGTACGTGTTATTTTACTTTGATGTGTCGTTATTGATGCTGTCAAACCGTTGGCGTTAAAGAACTGTTAGTCAGGAGCGACTTGGCAAAGCGTGCGAAAAGTGGGGTAATCTGGTAACCATGTCACTCGGCAGTTTTCATAGCTTGGTGAAATTTGTCGGCAGAATATGTCAGAAAATGTTAGTGCTTTCACTATCCCGAATCCCCAAAAATTACCTTTCGCCCAGGGTTGCCACACCTAGTGATTTATCGCAACTGACTATCCACCCCTAGTGACTATCATTTTTTTTCCTTGACATAGTTTTTCAATGCTTTCCATGATTTTTGTCTGAATTATTTACTACCCATCAAAAACCAGACAAAGATCATTGAAATATATATATATATATATATATATATATATATATATATATATATATATATATATATATATATATATATATATATATATATATATATATATATATATATATATATATATATATATATATATATATATTCCACGTTAGTAAAATCGTTAGTTTATAAGATTATACCATTTCATGAAATGTTACAAGATTCTTTCATGAGTCAAAGTAAATAGCTTTATTTGACGCGTTTTTGTTCAGTTGAATTTTGAACATCAATAGAAAGAGGGTTATTTTGACAGCTGGATTATAAGTTCAAATTTTGTTTTCTTTCGCTATTCTGTTTAATTTTAAAAAACCTGAAAATATATTCAGCGATTTCAGTTTAAGGAGGAAAATCGTCCTATAAAAAGTAGAAAAAGTATATATTTACCTAACCATTATAAAATCAAAGCATGGTATCAAAACACGGCCGGGAGGGGGAGATCTCATGGGAAATCTGGAGATATTTTAACTACTGAACCGTAGATGAACATACCACTTGATATGTTTCTTATGCTTTTCCGAATATAATAGTCGTTTTACTCTGAAGTTAAATAGGCACTTAAATATAAATAAATAAAAAAACATGTTTTTTCAACTAAAGTGAGGAGCAACGTTAAAACTTAAAACGAAAAGAAACTATTACGTATAATGAGGGGAGTTGCCCCCTCTTCAACACCTCGCTCTTCACGCTAAGGCTTTTTATAACTTTTAAAAAAGCTTCTTATTGTTATAACTAAACGACCCTTGTTTTTCAGGGGTCGTTCTCAAAGAATTGGGACACAATTCAATGTTTAGCATAAGGACTGAGATGTTGAGGAGGGGAAAACCTCCTATATACGTAATAATTTCGATTCGTTTTCAATTTTAATGTTGCTCCTTACTTTCAGCTGAAAAAAACTTGTTTGGTACTGTTGCGCTTAATGGTACAAACGAAAGAAGTCAAGTTTGGTTAATGCTAATGAAAAAAAGAGAGGATGAATATATAATAGTTTAGAAACAAATTTGGGCTATATATTTGCCCATTGGGGGTGGGGGGGGTGGGTGGGTAAAGCATAGCGTATATTAAATACATAACCTAATCTAACCTAGGTACCTCCCCCCCTAAACCCCCAAAAACAACAGTTTAAATATAGTAAATTCAATGAGAAACCACGCTCTTCGATCAATTTAGATAACAATTACCCGCTTTACAGGTCTGTCCTTCGACAGTCTATAGCCGCTGTGTACCATTAAGCGCAACTGTACCACTTGTTTTTTTTTATTTAATTTCTGTCCCCACCGATACATTCTCTGGACAATTCATTCCTGGCGAAAATTTACCCCGGTCATTTATCTTTAACACCTCCACGCGTAAAATGGAGTCAGCAAAGACAAAGCAAGACATACAAAAGTAATTTCGTATAGGAATTCTGGCGAATTCCCCCAGTGTAAGATTTCCCTTGAAAAGTTCAGTCCCTGGAAACTTCTCTTCCCGTGGAAAATCCCCCAGTAAAAAATTCACCCCCTCCCCACCCAAAAATGCATGCATACTTCCCAATAATAAATACTCTACGTAAACATTGGGCAAATTTTATAATTTTAAATCTTTCCCCAGGGGCAAGGGGGGACCATGTTGTCTCAAAAGGCATATTTATCGGGCCTTTCAACTATGCTGAACAAAATGACTATCTCATGATTTTGAACGAACGATTTTAGGAAACAAGGACCGTGGGAGGGGGCTAATGTGCCCACCAATCTCTTAGGACACTTAAAAAGGGCACTGGAACTTTTAATTTCCGTTCGAATGAGCCCACTCTGAATATTCTTTGGCCACTGGGTCAATACGATCACCCCTTGGGAAAAAAACAAACAAAAAAATACACATACTTGATCTTTCTTCTGGCCAAAAATACAAAATTCCACTTTTTTGCAGATATGAGTTTGAATCCTCTACAGTAGGATTCCCTGATACGCTGAATCTGATGGTGTGATTTTCACTAAGATTCTTTAACTTTTAGGTGGTGTTTCCCCCCTTTTCGAAAATCAGACAAATTTTTTCAGGCTCGGGGCCTTTGATGGGTAACACTAAACTCAATGATACTCATATAGTTGGAATCAGAATAATAAGGCGATTTTCTTATATCTATTGGTATCAAAATTTCTTTTTTTTAGAGTTTCAGTTGCTAAGTAATGCTCTTAAATAAAGTCCCGTTTCGCTTTGTGGATGAGTGTGTCCGCAAGAAACGAAAAAGCAACTTCAAACATAGAGCAGATGCTCTCATGCAGCTGCTTTTTAAAACTTGTTCCAACTAAAAGCTCATTTGGTTTCAATTTTGCTATGTGAAAATTTACTTTTAAGCTATCGTCATGCTTCGTTCTTGTGGACAGGTTTTTGATTACTTCATTTCTCTTCAAGTGAAAGTGAATATTTGTCCAAGTCTCGGACAAATAGCCAAATTCTCTCAAAACTGATATCTGGTAAGATAAAAAGAATATAAAGAGAGCTGGTAACTATCAAGGCGTGTATACAGTTAAAGCAAGTAACGTGGAAGTTGGAATATGGATGATTAGTAGCCTAAAACAGCCACGCTACAATGTAGCAGCACTTCGGTGTTTCTTTTTTGTGATTAGATTAGGGGAAGACTAATATCACAGATTCAGGGTGCAGGTGACTGCCATTCTGCCAATCAAGATTGGTATCTTAGAATGGGGTGCTTTTTACACTTATAGTGATCAATGAGTATCAAGCATGCAGTTGGGTATGCATTATTTTCCCCCCGAGGAAAATAAGGCTTTCCAAATTTGAGGATTTTATTTGAGTTTTATTTTTTTAATTTCCGTAGGGGGGAGGAATTTCGGTACTTGTGTATTATGCGCCACTCAATCAAGTTTACGCTGTGTAAAATTCGAGAACACACCGTTTTTTTCGTTAGTTTCTTTGTTACTTTAGAAATAAATTTGAGCTATAGATTTGCTCATTAGGGGGGGGGGGAGGGTAAGCATAGCGGGTCTGCATGCAAAATTTATTTGGTACAATTATTCTGCATATTAGATAGATAGACAAATAAGTGTATTTTAAAGCCAAATATACGGCCATGAACACAGTAAAATAACATAAATGAAAAGCATAAATAACATAACTTTGATCAGCGATGAAAGAGTTCGTGGTAACGAACTGTAAATAAGGAACGACCCGGCTCAATAGTAACCGAAACTCTAAAAAACGGAATTTTGATACCAGTGGACGCATCAAAAGAAGCGTACTTTTATGCTGATTTCAAATATGTAAGTTTCATTAAGTTTAGTGTTAACCATCAAAGGTTAAGCGACTGAAAAAATTTGCCTTATTTTCGAAAAAAGCGGAAAACACCATCTTAATGAAAATCAAACCACAAGATTAAGCGCAACAGAAAACCCTACTGTAGATGTTTCAAGCTCCTATCTGCAAAAATGTGGAATTTCGTAATTTTTGCCAGAAGAAAGATCAAGGATCCGTGTTTATTTGTTTTTTTCGTTTTTTTTCCCCAAGGGTGATCCTATCGATCCAGTAGTCCTAGAATATCGTGAGAGGGCTCATTTGAATGGAATTAAATTCTAGTGCCCTTTTTAAGTGACCAAAAAAATTGGAGGGCAACTTGGCCCCCTCCCACGCTAATTGTTTTCCCAAAGTCACCCAATCAAAATTTTGAGATAGCCATTTTGTTCAGCATAGTCGAAAATTTAATAAATATGTCTTTAAGGATGACTTAATCCCCCACAGTTCCCGGGGGATGGGATGCAAGTTATAAACTTTGCCCATTGTTTACATATAGCATTGATTATTGGGAAATATACAGAAGTTTCCAGGAAGGATTTTTTCTGGTGGGGGGGGGGGTCAGAGGAGGAGGTTACGTGGAAGGATCTGTCCATGGAAGATGTTTCCTTGGGAGAAGGGACATTTCTATGAAGAGGGCACCGGAAATCCCAGCATTATTTAAAAAAACGATCAGAAATTAAATAAAAAGATAAGTTTTTTCAACTGAAAGTAAGGAGTAACATTAAAACTTAAAAAGAACAGAAATTATTGCGTATCTAAGGGGGTTCGCCCCCTAGTCAACACCTCGCTCTTTACGCTGAATTTTTTAGTACTTTCAAAAGAGCTATCTAGTCTAATTAAACGGCCTTTGTGATTCAGAGATATGTGATTCGAACAAAATTTGAACTTTAGCGTAATATTTGAACCCATAATACACAAGTAACGAAACTCCTTCGCCTTCAGAAAAAAAAAATCAAATAAAATTCTCAAAATTGGAAAGCTTTCTTTTCCACGGGGGGGGGGGGGTATTTTCCGGAGGGTAAAGTATTTGGACAGTTTGAAGTCAGAAAACAATTCTTTCTAGGTATATAGCTACCAAAAATTACAGATGTAATGTTTCATTTAAGTGTTTTTTTTCCAAGGGTTTTTTTTCTTCAATGACCGTTTTTCCAAGTATTAGATACTATTATTAGGTTTATGTAGTGTTTCATTTAAGTGTTTTATCATGATCGCCATGGGCGCTGGCAAGCGGGACAGGGGAGGATGCCCCCCCCCCCCGGAAATTTGGGACAACTTTCTTTTGTTCTAATAACTGTAGTTATTACTAATAAGCAAATACATATTTAGGATCACTATAAAAATCTAATTCTTTGACTGAATGTTATCAATAGCTAGGCTTTTATACTTCCGTTATTGAAAAGGGTCGTTATTTACTTACCATTCATTACTATGAAGAATTTGTTGTCACAAATTAGAACTTATATTTTTCCTTAATATGGGTCAAAATCTATTGGCAGGCAGCCAACAATGGTTTTTCCATGGTTTTTCCCCATTCTGCTTTTTCTCTTTGGTTTCCTTATAATTACTATATAGTCCCAAATTTCCAGGTGGGGGCCAGGCCCTCCCTGCCCCCCTTGCCGGTGCCCATGGCCTCGTTAAGCCAAAAATAGAGTAGAAATAAATTCAAATAATTTTCCAAGCGTAAAACTACCCAAAATCACCATAAATAAATGAATTGAATCCAAAACGAACAGAAATAACAATAAATAACCTATTCAAGCTCAAAATACCAACAGTTAGCATGAGTAGGGCTGACAACCCCCACACATCCTCAAGACCAGAAATTAATTTGCACTTTACTGAAAACAAAATACATTTTAAATGTTTTCACTTTTTTGACTTCAACAAATAAAGAAGTATTAAGACTATAAGGAATAGATATCAGAATATGTATATCAAACTGACAATACACTGTTATTATTATTATTTTTTTTAAGTAAAGTGCAAATTATTTTCTGGTCTGAATAAGACATGGATGTTGTCAGCCATACTACTTTTACTTTTTGCTCCTTTTGAGTTTGACTGGGCTATCTATTGTAATCTCTATTAGTTTTGGGTTTCATTTATTTGTTAATGGTGATTTGTGGTAGTTCTACACTTGGAAGATAAGAAAAACCAACTCGTAGAATTTGACAACGCTTTTGCCCGTAAAAACTTAAACAATTTAGAACATGTTGGTTCCCAAAGCCAACTATCTTTTCAAAGGATAGCCAAACCTTCTTAAACTTCTTGGTGCCATATGTTTTAGCTTCATTTTGATGATTGCTTGCCTAAATCTTTTTTCTTATTAATTTTTGTTTTAATTTGGCACCCGCTACCGCCAAAAATTGCAGAAGTTCATATAGAAGTCTTTCAACACAAATGGATTTGTGTTTTTTCTAAGTTTTTAAGACACTTCTGGTGTGTAAATTCCTCTTTTTCCCGTTCTTAGCACTTTTCAACGAAGCTAAAAAAAACTCAAATAAAAGTTTTAAATTTAGAAACCTTATTTTCCAAAGGGGGGAGGGTATTTTCTACGAGGGTATTTTCCAAGGAGGGGGTATTTTCCGCGGGGGTTACTTTCCGTGAGGGGGGAGGGGCATTTTACGGGGGGTTAAACACACCCCTTCCATTCACTATATTCATTTATGTTGTTTTATTGTGTTTATGGCCATATATTTGACTTTAAAATACACTTATTTGTCAATCTATCTAATATGCAGAATAATTGTAACAAACACATTTTGCATGCAGACCCGCTCTGCTTAACCCCCCCCCCCCTAATGTGCGAATCTATAGTGCAAATTTATTTCTAAAGTAACGAAGAAACTAACAAAAAAAACCGGTGTGTTCTCGAATTTTACACAACGTAAACTTGAGTGAGTGGCGCACAATATACAAGTACCAAAATTCCTTCCCCCTACGGAAATTAAAAAAATAAAACTCAAATAAAATTCTCAAATTTGGAAAGCCATAATTTCCAGGGGGTATTTTCCGGGGGGGGGGGGGGGGTATTTTCCGGGGGGGGGTATTTTCCGGGGGGGGTATTTACCGGGGGGTATTTTCCGGGGGGGGGGTTATTTTCCACGGGGGGTATTTTCCAGGGGGTATTCGCCGGGGGGGGGGGTAAACGCCGGCCACCAAAGATATTACTGAAAAATGATTTGGTACTGGTTAAGAGAGCGGTAAACACGCGATAAGGTGAAGTTCCTTTAATGCTAATGAAATACAAAAGGATGAAAATATAACAGTTTAGAAACATGAATACCTAACCTAACCTAAACTAGGTACCTTTTCCCCCCTAAGCCCCAAAAATCAAAGTTTAAATATTATAAACGCAGTGACAAACCACGGTTTGCCACTGCGAAAGAAACTTCTCTATTGAAAGAAACCTGTTTGACTAGTTTCTTAAGCATCTTCCCTATATAATATATCGCGTGTTTTCCACTTTCTTAACCAGTACCAATGATTTAAAACGTGGATAATAATGGAAGAGAACATGATAATCTGATTAATAGAAACATACTACATATCATAATTACAGAATTTCAATGTTTCATTGTTTTCCTTTAGTTATTTATATATCCTAGGTCTATTTCTTGGACCATAGAGAGGGGGAGGGGGGCATTATCTGAAAAGTTACCATGGTATTTGGAAACAGCATAAACTAAGGAATCACACCTTTTATTTTATTAGTATTTCTCCCTTAGATGTACTACACATACACTACAGTCACTATCCCTACACATTACAATGTCCAACCTTTTGTGCAGTGATCGTTAATCAATACAAGTTTACCAGCTTTTGTTTTGGAAAACGTATTTTTTTTTTTTTATTAATTACGGGAACAGTACTAACTATTTATTCACCTATGCATTTAGTTTCCCTATTATATTTTCTTATATTCCTCGTTTAAAGTAATCGGTGCAATAGCCTATTTTTAAGATAATCTAACAAATATTCAGTGATCGTAGACCTGAATCACCACAATCACTATACCTTATTGCAATCAATTGCAACTGATTTTCATCACTGATATCAAATGAAAAGCATTCTCTTTGAAAAAAAAAATGATTTTCCTAGACTGTCAATGGCAAAAATCATTGTTATCAAACAGTCCGTGGTAATGAACTGTAAGTAAGGAGCGAACCGGCTCAGTAGTAACTGAAACTCTAAAAAACGGAATTTTGATACCAATAGATACATAAAAAAAATCAGATTTTTATGCTGATTTCATATATATAACTTTCATTAACCCATCAAACGTTACGAGCCTGAGAAAAATTGCCTAATTTTCGAAAAAAGAGGGAAACATCTTCCAAAAGTCATAGAATGAAAATCACACCATCAGATTCAGCGCATCAGAGGACCCTATTATAGAGGTTTCAAGCTCCTGTCTGCAAAAATATGGAATTTTGAATTTTTTGCAAAAAGAAAGATCACGGATGCGTGTTTTTTCCCTAGGGGTGATCGTATCGACCCAGTGATCCTAGACTATCGGAAAAGGATTGATTCGAACTAAATTTAAATTTCTATTGCCCTTTTTAAGTTAAAAAATTGGAGGGCAACTAGGTCCCCTCCCCTCCCCTTTTTCCTCAAAATCGTCCGATCAAAATTTTGAGATAGCCATTTTGTTGAGCATAGTTGAAATGCCCAATCACCATGCATTTAGAGATGTCATAACCACCCACAGACCCTGGGGAAAAGTCTTTAAATTACAAAATTTGTCCATTGTTTACGTACAGTGTTTGTTATTGGGAAGTATGTATACATTTTTCGGGCGAAGAGGGCAAATTTTCTGCTGGTGGGAATTTCCACGGGGATAATTTTTCATGGGGAGGAGAGTTTCCAGAGAGTGAATTTTGCAGGGGAAATTATGCACTGGGGGGGATTGAACAGAATTCCTATACAAAATTCTTTGTATATTTCTTGCTTTCTCTTTTCCGTCTCAATTGTACGCGTGGAGTTGTTAAGGGTAATTGCCTGCGTAAATTTTCACCGGGATTGAATTGTTTAGAGAATATATCCGTGGGAAGGATATTTCTCCGTGAAGGTGGGATCAGATTTCCTGGGATTATTTAAAAAAGATCAGAAATTAAATAAAAAAAAACAATTTGAAGAGAGTTGCCCCCTCCTCAACACCTCGCTCTTTAGGCTAAAGTTTGAATTTTGTCCCAATTCTTTAAGAACGACTTCTGAAACACTATTTTCGTTTAACTGGAATAATTAGAAGCTTTTTTCAAAAGTATTAAAAAACTTTAGCGTATAGAGCGAGGTGTTGACGAGGAGGCAACTCCCTTTATATACGTAATAATTTTTTTTCATTTTAAGTTTCAATGTTGCTGCTTACTTTCAGTTGAAAAAACTTTTTTTTATTTAATCGATTATAACCCTACTCGTCTGTAACCAGATACGAAGCAATTCAACAAGAGTCTATAGTTTGCTGTTTTCAAATGTTATTTTCAAACAATACAGAGAAAAATATTAAATGATGTCATGTAGATGGCTGTTGTTAAATGTCTAAAAACTGTAGAAATACTTGTAGTTGGCAGTGCCATCTATTTTCTCTTTTATAAGAGGTGCTTCATTCAATTTTATGCCATCGTTTATTTCAAAGTTAAAATAGTTGGTGGTGAGTTGTAGAGGTTGGGCTAAGAAGGGGCAACTACCCTTGTGACTTCACTTTACACTTTTTAGACCTACAATTTTTGTTTAATTGAAAGTTTCCCAAATACCCCTAGCCTATAGACAGAGAACAGTATCCTTTATTAGCTGTATTGGCCGTCAAGAAATTATAAATCTTGAGAAATCAGTTATTAACCATAGTAAGAACCCTTTTTACCAACAGGTTCGGGATCCGGTGGCCTATAAGAAACTATTATATTGCCACGAAATAAGCAATGATTATTTAAAAGTGGAAGTTAATGATGGACAACTAAAATCTTAAAAGTAAAAGCCCAAAACTGTGATTTTTTGCTAACTCATCAAATTTGCGTACCGCGCGACTTTCAAAGACAGCTATATTATCAAAATAGGGCGTAAGTAGGCTTTTTGTCACGCATTTCTACCCTTTACGTGCTCCAGAACCGTTAGTTTTCTTGAACTAGAAACACTGCTATACTAGGCGAATGGAACTTTAACTAATAGATCAACAGTCGAAATCATTGTCCACAAAGGGTTTTACAAGCCCCTACATAAACTTTTTCTCAATTTGTGAGGTTGCATAGAATCTACAGAAATAAGTACAAATTTGGGACTATAGCAGAGGCTGATATCCTGAAAGTAATCTTGCCAAGGCTTAGGGTCCAAGGATTTTTCAAAGTAAAAAGTTGTATTTAAGTTGGTCGTAGTCATTTGATGGTGTATTTGGCAAGTAAAAATACTCAATATAGCCTAATTAGGTAACAAATGTTTAAGTGTACAGTTTTCTAGGTTTGTTGCTCCGAGGGCACAATTCACCGTATCTTTGTCGCATAGCTCTGCTATTTTCCAGGTGAAATGTTCCGTGGGCTTATGATAGACAAGGCGCTTGATCCCATCCCCTTGCAAAACAGAAATCTACAATATTTGCAAAAAAATTATTAATGGAAAAATAGGCATTGTTTCTGGCAGAAAGGCAAAACTTTACACCACCTCCTCCAAAAAAGTTTTGATATTACTCCTTACTTACCGATGGAAACCGTAACCTCTATAGCTCACGCTGTCTTGATGATGCTGATATAGAATATCACGGGATTCTTTGTTACAAAAACTGGACTTCGGCAAGATGCGCTATCTTAATATTACTATTTTAGTAACGTTTATTTGTAACTGTCAACATTTGTCGGCCAACCATCTAGGGTCATATGAAAAGCAGGTTTTCCCCAAATGGGATGGGAGGATGCTGCGAGGAAAGGTTTAAGTGAAAAATATTCTCGGGAGGGTGTAAAGAGGGAGGCTTTGAACACATTGGGATGAAGGAGGATCGTTCGTAGCTGTGTTGACCTCTGACGGCTTGGTGCAGCAGTTAGTTGTTAGTAGTAGTATTAGTAGTAAGTGCTTATTCCATAAAATTACGACAAGCAGCAATGCCAATTTGCAAAAATTTAGAGGGAGGGGGCAAGGATGTTTCTTCGTTATTTTTTTAGAATTAAATTACCAAGATAGAGGTTTTATTTAATCTTAAGGGAGGGGCAATTCTTAAGGGCATTTCAACAAAAATACTGAAAAGTATTGTTTTTGAAATCTACAGATTATTCTCTACTGGTTTCATATAACAATTCATACAGTATATGGGGAGGGGGAGGGGTCCAATCATAGGCTTTACTGGTGGGACTTTTCACATCAATTTATTTTTTATTTTTTACACATTTTTGGATAATTATTTGTTTCCTTACAATGCTATGATATAATACTATTATTATTATTATTTATTGAAAAATCCATCATCAAAGAAAGGAAAAGACGGAGCAATAAACGAAAAAAAGAAGAAAATACACCAAGTGCGAAAACATACACTTAAAAAAAACACAACAAATACATCTTAAATACTGGGCCAGTACCGACGACCAAGGATGGTTCAACTTTGTGACACGGGAATTATCAGCACGAATTTGCTTTTCCACAGCTATAATGGGGTCAACAATGCTGAATTTTCTAACTAGATAAGAGTTGTGGGTCCAAGGGGAAAACCTAAAAGATATATTGCGAACCGGAAGAAAATTGAACGAATTTTTGACTTGTCAGATTTTCCAAAACGGCGATATGTACAGATAATACGGTAGAGTGACAGAGTTGAAAAGTTTCGAAAGAAGACGGCGGTTGAAGCGTAGCTTATCCGTTACAAAAGAAGCATATGATAACCCAATTCTACTTTCAATGTGAGCAATTAATAGTTGTCCTGTGTGCATTATTGACGAACCAATGGGAAGACCGAGGTAGGTGATATGATCTACCGGCATAATCCTACTATTTCCGAGAGGAATATCCACAGGCGACGCTTGCTTCCAGTTGAAGAATGTAACTTTGGACTTTTCAGCATTGAGCTGAAGACATAGTTTTGCATAATCAGATTGTAGCGTTGCGAAAATATCGCTAATGCGCTGGATAGTGCCACTCAAATTCAGAACGTCATCTACATAACATGCGAAAGATAAATCAAGACTGGCAAAGATGAAAGATATGGGAACAGCTGACTGTGCATCAAGAAATCCAATATTGAAGAGTGAAGGGGAGAAAATAGCACCTTGATGGGTACCTTTTTCGACGTTGAAAATATCAGGGGTCGGTGCGTACATTTGAGAGCCGTCAGCTTTAGATAATGGCCGAAGTATTGGGTGAACTTTAAGACGAGAATACATGTCTCGAAGGCTCTGATATATGAAGGGCTCACTCCACATTTTGCTGCATGGAGTAGCATAGCGGCGTGAATGAGAGAATCGGAACAGTTTACAAACATAGTACGGCTAACATGAGACCTGATGCATCAGCATCGATGAACACGTTCGCGACAACCGACAAAGCGTGAGCACAACAGAGACGCGGCTGGAATCCAAATTGTTAAGGTGGAACATAGCATTTCGCGTTCAGATGGTCAATGAACAGAAGTTCAAAAAGCTCACAGAAGGTAGTAGCCACCGTTATAGGTCGGAAAGTCGGGCACTGGGTGGAGAGTTTACCTTTCTTAGGAATTGGAGCGAGATCTCAAATTGAGAAAGAAGAAGGTACAACCCCTTTGGTAACAATCATCTGCGTCAAAAGAGCAATATGGTTTAACAGCAGTTCGCTTCCACGCAGAATTTGAAGAGCGCTCACTTTATCGATGCCAGAAGATTTCTTAAGTTTTAGGCGTTGGATTCCTTGCAGTACAGAATCAACCGAAACAACAAAATTGTCGGTAAGACAACTAGACAGAAATTTATGAAGCTTATCTTCATATTCGGACTGTATGGCTTCCACTCGGAATCAGAAATATCTTGAGCAGATAGGCGGGCGCTAGGAAGATCTACTGATAGATTTCTCTAGAAGGAAGGTTGTCACAGAGAAGCCTGCTGGGACGTCTCTTCAACTATCTGGTTCGTGTGGATAGATAGTTCGCGTGCAAAATTTGTTTTGGTAGAAAAACGAATGTCAGAAACCCAGCCAGAGCGAGGACGGTCACACTGGAGCCACAAGTGGTACCAAAATTTGGATTTTCTCCAAGCTTCAACTAGGCTCGGATTACTGAACCAATGCTTCGTGAAAACCCGACGTATACGTTTAAGAGGTATAGCGGCTTTTTCTGCGTATCGCAAGGCATGGCCAATTTGTGCAAGATATCTAGCAACGGCTGTATTTTATTTGTATCAGCTTGCGGATTTCTCATGAGCAGCTGGAACGGAACATGAATTTTGTGTAGGACAGAAAAGATCACCTTCTTGCGAAAGGTGAAAAAAAAACTGGAAAAAACTTTTTTAAATGTTTTCATTTTTATAACTTTAAGAAATCAAAAATTAATTAAGATTTTAAGGAATAAATATCAGCATATGCATATTAAGCTGATAATGGACATTTTTTGGCTTTCATTTATTTATTGATACTGAATTGTGGTAATTGTATGCTTGGTAGATTATTTGATTTTATTTTTGTTCATTTTTGGTTTAATGGAGTTCTTTACTTTTATTTGAAAAACTTATTTTGAGGAATTTTTTTTAATTAAGTTCAATAAAATACCATAGGGAATCACAATTGTCTTACTGTATAAACAGTCTTACTGTATGAATGAGATTATATCCAAAAAGAGGTGTTTGCAGTATGAACTCTCAATCAAGACAATTAAAAATAGTTCTGTAACTAGAAATAATTACAATAAGAATGTAAAACATTCA
This sequence comes from Artemia sp. Qi Xiang Cuo, assembly GCF_049724085.1. Classification (NCBI taxonomy): domain Eukaryota; kingdom Metazoa; phylum Arthropoda; class Branchiopoda; order Anostraca; family Artemiidae; genus Artemia; species Artemia sp. Qi Xiang Cuo. Next base: position 52,269,002 of record NC_142796.1, read on the forward strand.
ACACTCGGAAGGTGTTTGTAGTGCAAGTTTTTGTGAAATAGTTTAGATGAATGGTCTCTGGTGTCAATTGGAAACTGTGACATGGACTTTATCTGCTTTTATTAGGCTTGGGGCGGCTATTAAACAAGGGTTGTTAATACGTCTGGTATAATAAATAAACTATGCGTTCAATAAATCAAAAACTACAGTGTGATGGTATTATTTTGGAACTAGGCCAACTTATATCCTAGAGGCAGGGACATGCACAAGAGGAGGGAGAACCTAAATTTTTCACAATTTCTAGGGAGTACTTATTCAAATTATCAAGTTTTCTTTATACACCCCCCCTCCTCCGTAAACAAATTCTGCACTTAGATCGTCATAGGAGGTAAAGTAAATTATTAGGCATAGTTAAAAAAAAAAAAAAAAAAAAAAAAAAAAAAAAAAAAAAAAAAAACAGGTACTAGCCTACAATTAGAGCTATTGAGAGGGAAACATGTTAAGAAAACAATTCTTACTTCATAATACGCACTGAAATTCAAGTTAACACATTTCTGAAGGCACTTTCACTATATTTTGCCCCCAAAAGCCCCCCCACACGAATCTGCAAATATATAGCCCAAATTATGTATTTTGTCCCCTAATGCGCAATATACAGCCCAAATTATTATCATTTATAAAAATTTGTGGGTACTTTTCAATTAGCAGGTACCCACGCGAGAAGTCAAGTTTGGTCAATGCTAATAAAATAAAACAAAAAAACAAAAAAATATAATAGCTTAGAAACAAATGTGGGATATATATTTGCACATTAGGGGGGTGGGGGGTAAAGCGTAGCATAGATTAAATACGTAACCTAACCTAGGTACCTTATTTCCCCCTAAACCCCAAAAAACAATAGTTTAAATATTGTAAACGCAATGACAAACCACGATTTGCGATCCAATTCTCTATTGGAAGATACTCGTCTGACTAGTTTCCTTTAGCATCTTCCCTATACAGTATAACGCGTGGGTACCAGTTAATTGAAAATTACCATTATTTGCGTAATAGAATAATAATTAATATCAATGTATTATAATATTCATATCTATGCATCATATTATATTAAGTCTTTTACAATTATACATCTTCATACAGCCTAATTACTTATTTCCTTATAATGCTAGAATATAAGATATTTAAAACTTGGAGGATGTTATACTTACTTACTTACTTTGTACTTGTTGCACGTTCAAGCCGCATCCAGACTCATCGTGGCGCCCAGCAGATGACGACATGCCTCCTTCCATGGGTTTCGCTCGAGGGTGGCAAGCTCCATCATTTCCAGCCACTGGCGATCCCAGCGACGGCCGTATTTTCGGAATCCCCCGATTGGCTCCAGATCAGACTTAACTATTGCTAGCCACGCCTTCTTTTGGTCTCCTGCCCTCTTCTTCCAAGCAGGTAGTGGTAGACATTTGAGGCATTTTTTTCTTGTATGGTCATCTGGTCTGCGCATTGTGTGGCCAAACCATCTCAGTCTCCTATGCTTAACAATGTCAGAGACAAGTGGGCGATCCCCACATTTCTCCTTACTTCTTCATTCGAGATTCTATCTGAGAGGCGGATACCCAGGATATAGCGCAGGCATTTGTGGTTGAATATATTCAAACTCAACGCTTCGGCTGCTTTAAGTGACCACGTTTCACATCCATAGAGGAGGACAGAGAGAACCATAGCTTCATACACTCGGAGCTTTGTGCGTAGCGATATTTCGCTCCGCTTCCAGAGATATTTCCGTAATTGAAGGAAGACACTCCAGGCTGAGGATATGCGACTCTGGATTTCTTCTGAAGATTCACCGGCAGGGTTTACCATCGATCCGAGGTATTTGAACGACTGGACGTCCTCTATCTGATTACCATCTAGGGTCACGGGGGTTTCATCCATCCCATCTGTTCGCATGGATTCTGTTTTTGGTAGGCTTATTTGGAGACCAGTTGAAAGTGCCTTGACTACCACGTCATTTATCATAGCCTGGGTTTCTGCAACGGATTAAGCAAGCATGTCCACATCGTCACCATAGTCAAGATCTGTGACGGAGAAGGACGGGCTCACTGCAATGCCTTTATAATTGTCCAGGACCCTGAGGATCCAATCGATGACGAAATTGAACAGAGTTGGTGAAAGGACACAGCCTTGACGTACACCTTCCTCGATCAGGACCAGATCTGAAAGATTGCCATTGACTCTTACCCGGGCCTTTGTTCCAGCATAGTATGCCTTGAGCAGATTGATGATCTTCTCAGAAACACTGTCCTCTCTCATTGCCTCCCATATTGCATCACGATAGACCGAATCAAACGCAGTAATGAAGTCTATGAAGATTTAGATCGTTTCCTGCTGGTGTTTAAACCGGTGTTCAAGGATCTGTCGCAGGCTAAAAATCTGGTCACAGCAACCCATACCCGGCCTGAACCCTGCTTGGTTGGGTCGTGTTCGGCTGTATCTGGTGTCTCTGAATCTATTTAAAAGTATGACTGCGAACAGCTTGGCAGCAATGGGAATAAGGGATATACCTTGGTAGTTTTTGCAGTCCATTCGGTCTCCTTTTTTGAAGATAGGGACAATTATTAAGGTCTTCTAGTCATCTGGGATGTATTCATTCTCCCAGCCTTCGGTTATCACGCTATGAAGTTCATCAACGGCCACCTCGGGGAGAGCTTTCAGTAACTCGGCAGGAATCTCATCTATTCCCGGGCTTTTATGGTTTTTCAAAACTTGGATCGCCTTAATTACTTCATCCCTGGAGGGTGGGTCCGTATATACGTTTTTATAAGCCTGGCTGTGCGGGTTGTTCTGCGGCTCTGTAAATGGTTGCTTTCGATTACTATTGTCTCCTGGTCTCAATAGCTCTTTGAAATGAACTCGTCATCTTTCGATACGTTCCTCGCTGCTTATGAGTATTTTCCCATCCTTCGCCTTAAGCGAGAGGATGGTAGTTTGCTTCTTGTTCCCAGTGCAGTCTCCAAGTATCTGATAGAGTTTTTGTGTATCGTTCTTTGATGCGGCTCTTTCCATATGACTGGCAAAATTATACCAGTAAGGTTTTTTGTCAGCTCTTGCTGATTTGTGACATTCTTGTCGTAGCACTTAGTATGTGGGGGACTTCTTGTTGGTCATTTCTTTTTTCTTGGCAGAGAGTTTGATTGTCTTTCCTGAGATCCATTTCTTGATTTTACGCTTGACAAACCCATATATGTTTGAGGCAGCTTCATTGATGTGGTCCTTGAATTTGCTCCATTTCTTCTCAATCTTTATCTTGGGGCACTGATCAGTCGGGATTGCCTCCTCGGTATCATCTTGAAGGATACCGAAGCGTTTTGAGAGTTCAAGGACAAATGCTCCTCGGTACTCATCTACTTTCAGCTTCGAAACGTCTATTTTCTGGCTCGGCATAGTAGTCTTCCTTGAGCTAAGTCTGTACTTTAGCCTTGTCTTCAGCAAGAAGTGGTCAGACCCATTTTCGATCCCGTCTCAGCACCTCTGTTCACTCTGGAGTCCAACACCATGGATTTCCATCGTCGGGATGAAAGGAAATAATCTGTTTGGGCATTTACTGTTCCACCGCACGATTCCCATGTATACGTATGACCGGGCTTTTATCCAAGCCTGGTGTTAGCCTCAGCGAGATTGTTCAGCATCGTAAACAGCAAAAGCCTATTTCTATTTCCTCACCGATCTCTGTACGTGTACTTGTCGATCGCATGTTCCGAGTTGTGCAGTTTTCCACCAATCCTGGCATTGAAGTCACCTCCAACTAGGAGGATATTTTTCCGGGGAGTCTTATCAATGACTGTCAGCAGGTCACTGTAAAACTGATCTTTTTGCTGTTGAGTGGCATCTCTTATTGGGGCGTAAACGCTAAGGACAGTCAGATCGTTCATGCGACCTTTAAGTCTTGTCCTTGCGATTCTCTCAGACACAGGCTCATATTCGAGGAGGCTAGTAACCGCTTTGGGGGACAACAGGATACCTACTCCTGCTCGGACAGATCCATCTACTGGTCCCGAGTTATAAAAAGAGACCGCCTTCCCAGGCGAGGATTCAAGGGTCAAGATGCTAAGTCTATTTAGTCTTGTCTCAGAAACGCACAGAATATCAAGGTTATAAAGATAAAATTCATCAGCTACAAAAGCTTGTGTCAATGAACATTTAACCGAGCACAGGTTCCAGCAGCCGATATTCAGGCCTTGTCTTCTTGATAGGACGGTAGCTAGCATACTTTTCGACGAGAGCGCCATTCTCGTCGCATCGCATAATACCGGGGATGCCGTAGCCAAACTTTTCATCATTATATTTGTCATCATCATCATCATTGAGCGTTTCTTGGGGATAAGGTACACCACAAGTTCCCAAGTATTGCGGTCACCCGAAGCGCGTTGGCCATCATCGTGCTCACCGTGAAGCTCAGTGATGTTTACACCCTTTCACCGCTTTGAGGTCGCCAGCGGATTTCCTATGCTGTCCAGGGACGGAGGGCCAAGACTCATTGCCCGAGTGCCCAGCGCTACCGTGGAAATTTCCCGACTTAGCTAGCCCTTTTCTCCCAACTAGAATCAGCAATAGGCTTCAGAAGGGGTCTCTGAAGCCTCACTTAAATACTTTAGATCTATGGTCAGTGCGGTCCGTGTTGCTAACTGGGAAGTTAGATTTTACCTTCTTGTATTATTTTCGTACATGTTTTTGCCACTCCTAGAAGGAAAGTTATAGTCGGGATGCCTATTAAACTGGGTTTGTTATTTCGTTAATAAATCAGATATTGTCTCATACTAGGCTATTCTGATATTAAGATGCGCAACAACACATATATTCTTTGATGTTGCAACCTTGGTCGTGTAATAACATGCGTTATTTCGGTTGGTTCAAGTTCGTTAGACTAACAGTGAGGGAGGAAAATGCTAGGGTAGAAGGGGATTAATAGATAAATGAATAAATCTTCCTGACGGTTATCCAAATAAGTAGTGTAGCTATATATAAAATATCTATTTAGGGAGAGTATGGGCAAAGAACGGTCCTTACTTATGCCCTATGTGTGTAGAAAATGGCGAGGACCTGCTTCACTTCATGGTCCCCTGTCCCGAATTACAATCTGGTAATATAGGAGACAAGTGAGTGGTTGGTTTCAATAATGAAATATAAAGATTATGGGACAATAAGAAAGATTGCAAAAGATGTAAAACTGGGAATGACAGATAGAACGAGATTTTTGTAAGGGGGGGGTCAGTCCTAAAAGTAATGCTGATCGTGTGTAAGCTGCTTTTTGTTATTTTTTGTAGCCATGGCCCTTGCGGCTTTAGAACATTAAATATCTAAAATATCCAATATCTGTTATGTGTACAATTATGTTTATTTTGTTTTTGTGATTATTATGTTATTTAATTGTCACTACTATGTACTATGTGTTTTTATCATGTGTTATAATTTTGTGTGCAGGTGTTTGTTTTTCTTTTTTGTCACGACCCAAAGAGGCTTTCGTTTTGCAATAAAATATATATCTATCTATCTATTGTATTTATCAGTTACATAACAACTAAATAACTTAACACTTACCAATCTTTTAAACGCAAGCAAAAACTAGGCTATATCAGTCAAAATTTAATTTTTTTTTTAAATTCCTTGGTTTTGTATCCCATTCAGGCTTGGATTGTGTCTTCGATTTTTGGAATTCATGGCTGGGATTCTGTTTTAAGGCCAGACCTGATGATTTCGGAGGATGTTCGTTCACACTATAAAAGCGTCTTATGCTTGGTTCTCACCAAATCCCATACCAAATTTGGTTGCAAATCATGCACTATTCGCGTTTACGATTTTCGCATTCAGTGTGAAATTTATTTCAAACTAGGACACAGTTTACCCAGTGGCGGATTCAAGGGTGATTTCAGGGACACGTTCACCCCTCAAAAGACAAAAGGTTTCCCTAATCAGAGGTATGGAAAAGTGAAAAATAGGGGGGGGGGGTAAAGCATAGCATATATTATTACGTAGACCTAACCAAGGTACCTCCCTCCCCCTAAACCCCAAAAAACAACAGTTTAAATATCGTATACGCAATGGCAACCATGCTAAGCATTGTATTACCATATAGCAGCGTCTTGAATTAATCTGTCAAAAACAGGTTTTTCGTGACTGGTTCCCATTGCAGTATATAAAAGAGTCCATTTAACATAGGAGTAGCCTACCTTATATATTTCTCACCTGGGGGACCAACCAAGGCCGTGCCCAGGATTTTTTTTGGAGGGGGTTTTACTAAAAAAAAACTAGGGGGGAGGGTTACACAAAAAAACTCAAAAAACGCATACAAAATTTGTTTATATCTATTTTCTCACTTTTTTACGAGTCAGAAAAACATTTCGGGGGGAGGGGTTCAAACAACCCCTAACTCCCTCTCTGGGTACGGCCTTGGGACCAGCAGTACGTACGATTAAATAATACCATCAAAACTAATCTAGACGTTTTATTTTTGTTTACATTACAGAGGAAGAGGAGGGCTAAACCCCCGCCTAAACCACGCAACGAGAGGATGAGTTGTCTCCAATTACGACCATAATAAGACGATAAATTAATTATGAATCACGGCTCTTATTCTATCCATATAGAATGTAGAATAAAGCAAAAATCAGAAAGTTTCGGCAGTGAGTTTTACCCCCCCCCTAATGTGCAAATATGGGTAAATTTTCGGCAGTTCATATTATTGACTTACGAATAAAGTAAACATACTACTCGATGCCTTTTTTATGCTCTTTACGAATATGATAATCATTTTTGTCGGAATGAATTTTACCCCCACCCCTATATATACCAGTTAAGGGTAAAACATTAGGGGGAGTGGGGGTAAATTTTAAACTTACCTATCATTTGAATCAGAAATAAACTTTATCCCCACCCCCCTAATGTGCAAATATATAACCTGAATTGGTATATATAGGGGTGGGGGTAAAATTTATTTTCGACAAAAATGATTGTTATATTTGGAAAGAGCATAAAAAAGGCATCGAGTAGTATGTTTACTTTATTCGTTAGGTAATAATGTGAACTGCCGAAAATTTACCCAAATATGTACCATAAACTGTATGGATTTTCAATTATTTTGACAAACTGCTAGCCTACATTAATTTGAAGAAAAGAGTAACTTACGGTCAGAGTGTATACTGTCTCATTAGGGGGGGGGGGATAGTTGAAAATTCAGTTCCGATGCAAATGAGTGTTTATTTGGATCCAGGGTGAAATTCAAATTTTAAAGGTATTTCTTAGCTAGATCATTAGTCAGTTAATCGGAAAATTTACCTATTATTCCAAAGGCTTTTCTACTGTCTCCTAAGTAAGAATTAATCAAAGAAATTGGCTTATTAACAAAACAAACTCACCGATTATATTTGGTATATAAAACAGAACGTCCGTCCTCATATTCTATTACCTTACTAACTAACCAACAAACGTGATCCTCATAAACATGCTTGAAGACAGACATCTTGGCTATGGATCAATACAATCATTTTCCTTTCATTAAAAAACTTGAAATACAAATTGCAACAACTTCCGTTCGGTTACAGTTTTACGTGGTAATCCGTTTTGATAATAAAAATGGATTTTATAATCGCCCTCCATATTACGGCTGCGAAATTTCAAAACAGGGTATGTGATTCTTTGTATCATTTTGTTATTTATAACACAGGGGATTGCTCACTTTAAAAAATCGTGTAGCCTACACGACGTGAAGACTACTACTTGTGCTGGAACTGTGCCACACGTGACGGAGCAGGTGGCAATCTGAGATTGCAAACATTTATTTGCAAAAGAGTGAGAAAACTTATAAGAGAGGCAACTCGCGCTGGTGTCTAAAAAATTACTAGCGCTATCTAGCGTATGGCGACTATGCTTGACCACAGATTTCTGTCCCAGTAGTAGCATTTTAACGTCAACTAATCTACTAGAATACCAAGACATTCCCTGGCTAAGCTAGGCCATATTTTGTGACGACTGGCTTTTGACTTAAAACAATTCTTAAAATTTTTGTTTAAATTGCTGATTAATTATCACTTACATAGATAGATCAGCTTGAATCCTATTACATTGTCGGGTAATCATAGCAAATATCGAATTTTCTCTTACATTTTCAACTTTTTCGGCTTCAGAGGATACACTATAAGAGATAATAGTAACTTTTAATCCGTATCTTCTCATATTAAACCGCTGAAGACCCAACCAGGGGGGCGCTAATCCATAAGAATGGAGAGGGTGGATTTTTCAAAACGTAGAGGGGCAATTTTGTTGCTCTTTGTTTTTTTTTCAATGAATATACGATAAAAGATATTCTTAAATGAAAATTCCAAAAAAGGTATTTTTCCTATATAAGGGGGGGATATCCAGGAGGCTATCTTGACCCCCTTCCCTCTGTACCCTCTAGGCTCCACGAAGGCGCTAGTCATAAGTTTTGGTTTTTGAAAATAAATTTCACAAGTAATTAAGGTGTATGTTCCCCCTGAAACAAGCGTTTTCACAACGGAAAAGATACTTACACCAAAAGGATAAGATACTCATATCAATGGATTCATTACTTTCAGAGCTAACTATTCTCCAAGCCAGAATCATGATATTACTTATGTTTTTTCTTGGGGAAGAATCTAAGTTGCGCTTAAACAAATATGAAAATTGTCCTTTTTTCAGGGATTTTCAGCCTACTTTCAAAGTATTTTCAACCTAAAAAAAAACAAAAAAACATGTACACCATATTTGTAAAATGTAACTAAGCAAATGGAATGAGTTGACTATATATTTGTAAGAGGTTCATCGGTATTGGCTATTGGTCCTTTAATATAAGTTGTTAAGTCATTTTAATTGAATTTGTGTATATAGCACTGAATGAATACTCCCCCAAATTCCTATCTAAATAAGTATTACTATTTAGCTAAAGTTTAATTTCAATTACCTCACATACAACTTGTTTAATTCCCAAATCATTGCTAATGATGAATTTGTTTTCCTAAAATATTTCAGTGCTGGGGGTTTCAAAGTATGGCTGCTAGCCATATTTTGGGTTAGCCAGTTAACCTTTTAGCTTTTGCTGCTGAAAAGGTAAAAATAGCATCGGAAACATGTTCTTAAATTGCACCTGAACGAATTGCTTCTTTTTCTATGGCTTCATCTTCAGTCCTGGCTGAACTTCGTTGAAATAATGATTCTGGGAGTGTTTTAACTTTTTAGTTTTAGTTTTAAAGATTCCATTTTATTGTAAGTTCTATTTTATTTATATATGTAGTTTGCTGATGTAGAATCGAAATATTCTTAAGGATTAAGGTTTAAACAGATTTCACTGTCTTAGGTAAATTAGCTGTTGTTTTACATGGTGTTATTTTTTAAACATAAAGCACAGGGGATTGATAGTTACATTAAGAGGCTGACTTTAAACAATAATCAAATATGGAAGTTTTTTGGAAAGAGGAAAAATGTTTGTAAGTCAAATGATCTAAAGATACCCTCAGAGCAAGAATGGGTTAATTATTACATCACTGAAGTTTGTCCGACACCAGAAAATCTGTGTGGTTTTAAAAAAGGTTACAGCCGCACAGAGTTATTGCTAATGTTTTAGTTGACGTTGAAGAGAAAGATGATAATGTTGTTGTGGCTGATCACGATGTGTCACGTGCGTTTGACTCAGGAATACATCCTCAGCTTTTAATCAGCGCTTAAGATTATGGTCTAGATAGCTCAATTTCACGTGTTAATAGGCATATGTATAGAAAATTGTACGTTATCATTAAAGTGCCGACGCGGGACGGTCTTAAAGTCTTGAAGATTGTATTACAAGTCTGGAGTGGGATTAGGCAAGGTTGCGTTTCTTCATCCCTATTATACAGTAACAGTGGTCTGGTGGCTCAGATGAAAGTTCGCACGACATCTATTTACCGAGGCCTATTGAATCTAATGTATTGAATTTGAGCATGAATGTTTTAGGTATTGAAGAAAATTTTGATATTTTATGTATAGACTGAAGGAAGGTAAGACTGAAATTTAACGCTGAGAAGAGTGAGATTGTTGCAATTGGTTAATCACATAATCGGCCATCCCCACAAAATATTTGGTTAGATAGTCATCTGGTACCACTATTTCCAAGCTTCAGTTACCTGGGACTTCCCATTGGGAGTGATTTGAGACATAACCTAACCTTTTTTGCTAGAAAATACTAGTTCAAAGCTTCATATGGCAGACGGCGTGCTTGTTCCGTATAAAGCTCGATATAAAAGAAGTATACTATCCAAAATCTACAATTCATTTGCTGCGCCCCATTTGCTTCCTCTGCCACTTTTTTGGAATATATTTACTATCTCTGATAAGAGGAGATTACGATCTTTGTTTTTTTTTATTTGCCAAGGTCTTACTTTGAATAACTTTGTGCGCCTAATTTCTTTGTATGGGGTCATAGATTCGACCAAAGCCATCGCAGAATGGAGATTGTGGTTTGAGAAATTGTTGAACCCAACGAATAGCTTAAGGTGTTTTGTTTGTGTTTTTGTCTACCTTTTTCCTTTTTTTATTTACTCCGTGTTCACACCCCTTGTGTTATTCGGGTAACAAATTTATTTATTGATTGATTTGTGGCTTTTTTTAACTAAAGTTTATCTTTTTTATTTTTAGTTTATCCCAGCGTTGTACGTTGAACTATTTGATATGAATTGGAACAAGTTTTATTCCGGCATGATTTTGAAAGGATAATTGAATTTTCTTAAGAAACGATTTCATTAATATGATCTTTTTAACAAAAGGTGAGCCAAACTAGAATTCTAATGATCACAATTTGTGATAAAAAGAAAAGAAAAAGGAAAAGATCTTTCTAGTCTCCCAAAGAAATTTTCATGATCGAGTAATTAGGTGATGGTTGGGTAAGTGATTTTGATAGGGTAATCAAATTTTGTAAAAAAAAAATTCATTAATATGCGGTGGTTTATTGAAAATGAACCAAATTATAATTCTAATGGTCAAGATTCATATGTATATATATATAAAAAACCTTTTGAGTTACTCATAGAAATTTCTTATCCCTAGCAGTTAAGGTAAGGTAAAGAATACGGCATGGGACTTGTGCAATCCCTACCGTTGGTGCTGATCTCCCTTTCATGGTCCTTCAGCCAGGAAGTGTAATTGGGGGTTGGGGGCCGGCCATCCTGTGCTTTCGCACACCCTTCCTGTTTACCTTCCCTGGGTTTCTCCAGATACGTATTTAGAGCTGGGTTGACTCTGGCTTAGCCTGCAGAGTCACACCACTGACTCCCGTTCAAGTCAAATAACCAGCGACAGCAGACTTCGAACCTCTGCCCTTTCAGATAAACAGTCTCAATTCTAGTGCGATACAACTTGGCCCAGCACTGCCAAATTACAATTTCCTTTTCATTTTTTTAAGTTTTGACTTAATTTGAATACTTTAGTTGATTCAATGAAGAATGAAACTTTTTTTCAGCTAGGGTAGTACTGTAGTGAATAGGCCAATAGCTGTTTATTTGTCTTTAAAAAAGTACTTAAATATGTGAAGAATCTGGATACTCTTTATTCTCTATTTGGAATGCAGCCAAAAGTAAAGGGAACAATTTTTTTCTAAATAGATAATTTCCTGTTTTTAAAGGGAATAAAAACAAAACAGGAATCGGTTATCCATTATCCCAGCTGTTTCCTATTATTTCTATTGTTAAAAATAAAACAGAATAGGAAACATTCATCTGCTTTGCTCTGCATTTTTTATTTATTTATTTTCTTTTTAAAGCAGTGTCGATGCTTGGTCACAACCCCGGAAACATAGAAAGAACTTGAAAAACATAGGGAAGACGAGGGGAATTATGGAAGTCTAAAAATGAAACAAAATACATTTTTATTAAAGTTCTAACTTTCAGTTTAAAGTGAAAAGTATAGAAAATAGGATAATTATATAAAAGAAAAAAAGACGATACAAAGAACAACATATATTTCAAACTAAAAGCAGTTTAATGTAAAAATTAAATTTAAAGTAAAGGTAGTATACTTTAAAAATCATTATTTAAAAAAAATACAGTTAAATTGTATAGAGATTAAAAATAAAGAAAAAACTATAAAAAGAGCTTTTTTTAAACTGAAAGAAGTAAAAGTAATAAAATGGTATACTAGAAAAGTAGTTAAAGAAAAAAAGGTTTTCGTTGTCAATCAAAGTAAAGAAAAGAGAAAATACAGGCTTTATTATTTTCCATAGAAAAAAAAGAATCAAAATTGTACTTATAATCGTAGCTATATGTATATTTTTATGTTGGACTAATTTTGTCTATAAATTGAAGAGCAAGGCTCTAAAACACTGTATTTATATCACGTTTTTTTTTACCTCATCATACACAATTTCACATTATTGTTGTTTATTTAAGCGGCATTTTGACACTGATGTTGTTACGACCGCATTTTCACAATGCTACTTTGGAATTTACAGCCTGTTATGCATCATTATGGTGAATTTGTGTCATCCTGAGTTAGTGCTGCAGCCGTAGCAGCATCCATTAACACCTAAAGGATTCGGAAAAATCTCCTCCAACGGGTGGCATTTCTTAGATCTACGTATGTTTTCCACACATCGTGAGATGAAATCTTCTCCAAAGGGTGGTATTTCTTGGATCTACCAATGTTTTCCACACATCACGAACTTTAATAGTCTGGGGTGAATCCATCCTAGGAGGAAAGAAGGACTTGTCCCTTGTATGCCTTAAATTACAATGCATATGCCGATGGCTGTATTTAATAAGTGTTTTTGGACAAATTTCTTCTTTCTTGGGTAAATTTCAGTCAACAAGAGAAGCTTGAAAGGCTAGTAGCATTAGAAAGAATGTCTTTTCGAGTCTTGAAGCAGCTCCATGCTGCATTGGGGCTGGAAGGTCACCTAGAAGAGGCAAAAATCAATTATATATTATATATTTTTAATTATATAATTATTTTATTTTGGTGGTTTTAGCATGAAAAAAAATGAAAACAGAAATTCCCAAAAAGTCATTAAATGCGAAATCCTAAAATTCTAAATGAACAGAAAAGATCTGTTATCATAATTATACGTCATGACTTATATGTTTCATTGCCTTTAATGAGTTCAATTGCATTTACGCATGACAGCACCAACAAAACTTGGACTCTCTGATTAGCATTTTTCACCCCTCCTGTCCCTGTAATTGACGCAACTTTTGACCTTTTGGAAGCACGAGTTGCTTTGCCCCCTACATTTACATGCATATAAAAGCCTATACCACGTCAAATTTATCAGTTGAAATGAAAGACCTCTATTCTAATATTTTTTTTGTAAACAATAAGGGGGAGGAGTAGCAGCCCCAAATCTATCTCTGGTTGCATCTTATACGCCATTTCTTTCTTCTGTTTTATCGATTGCTATCCCCTAAAATATGTTCATTGTATCTCAGTTTCAGGTCCCCGCCGTATTTTGAGCTTCCTTTTAATCTCCTTCGTTTTTAACTTACTCATTTATATTTGGTGTCAAATTGACTATACGACACAAGACAGATATAAATAAAAACAGGAAATAAAAAAAAAACGGTTCTTGTCTGTTGGTTTTTATTAGTTTCAACCTTCCACTTTTCAATTATTCTTTTTAACTGCACAAGTTGAGTTGGCTTTTTATTCAAGTTTGTTTTATTCAATATTTTTTTGGGGGTTTCTCACAGCTTAATATTCGATTTTTTTGTCTCTTGGAATTTTTTTTAAAACCATCTTTTCAAACTAATTATGGTTATGAACGGTAAGTGACATTAACTCTAAAAATCATGAGTGAATGTATAATATAAGCCATTTTGTATATTAATTCTAAAATTTATTTATCCTTAAAAGTATATAAATCGCAGTTAAGTTTCGAAGAGAGATGAGTCCGGTTGATCTTTTCGTGCGGGGATGTGAGGGTGCCTAAAACCTCAAGGAGTATATTTATATCCTGATGTTTTCAAACTGTCTATGAAAGGACCTTCTTATTAGTGTGAGGGGTGAGGGGGTAGGGGAAAGAATTTACCTCAAAAGCTCTTTTAAGTTGTAGGAATATGATTGGACTAAAAAACCATACCAATAACAGCTCTCCTCTTATTCCAGGTACGGCAATTTCAAACACTATCATAAAGAGTAGAGGGTTCAGTAGACAGAAAAAGTGGACTATTTATTTTAGTATCACTCTTTACTTTCTTAAAAACTTTTTTATTTATTTTATTGTGCTGACGAAGGCTTTCCGGAGTCTTGGCGCACTGGCTGATGAAAGTATATCGTTCCCTTGCAGAAGATTTTCATCGAATTTCTTTTCTTTTTTTGTATAGTATCAAGCCAGTGCTCATATATAATATAATTTCTGTTTGGTGTGATGTTACTCTTGTCTTCATTTTCAGAAAGATGTTTTTTTTTTAATTGTGCTGATGATGGCTTCGTGGAGGTCATGGCAGACTGATCAATGAAAGTATATTGTTCACTGGCTTCTATTGATTTTTGTTGTGTTTTTTTTTTTTTTGTTTGTGTTTTTTGTGGGTTTTTGCATAATGTCAAGCCAATGCTCATAAAATATAACTTCCGTTTACTTAGCGTTGCTCTTGGCTTCATCTTTAGAAAAAAATAGCTTTTTTTAATTGCGCTGATGAGGGCTTGGTGGAGGTCATGGCAGACTGACCAATGAAAGCTTATTGTTCACTGGCTATAGATCTCTATTTGTTTTCGTTGTCTTTTTTATGCATAATGCAAAGCCAGTGCTCATATGATGTAATTTCTGTTTGTTTTAGCGTTACTCTTGGCTTCATTTTTAGAAAAAGAATCGTCATTTTTGTTTTTCTGATGACGGCTTCGCGAAAATCATAGTAGATTGACTGACACAATATATTGTCTACTCGCTATAGATTTCTTTGATCTTAATTTTTTTTAAATGTCAAGTCAGATTTAATATACAGTATAATCTTTGTTTATATTAGTGTCACTCTGCTTTTGTTTTAAAAAATGTTTTTTTTTTATTTAAGTGCGCTGATAACAGCTTGGCGGAAGTCTTACCCAAAATATCTCAATATTTTCTATATTGTTCACTTACGGAAGATTTTCGTTGATTTATTTTTCATAATATCAAGTCATTAGGGACTCAGGATTTCTTTTACAGCCTTGATATTATATTTTGGACGAATTTCTATATCTCTAACTAGTGCATTGGCATATCCAAGTGCATTATCTATTTAATTGTTAAACAGATGGTGCTCATACAACAACAAAAAAAATCCAAGGTATCTGAAGTTGACGTACCTTTTTCTCATCGGTTTCCCTATGCATCTTAACGGGCTATTACTCAAGAAATCAAATGTTGAGATTGTGCAGAAAAGAGAAGTACTTAGATTTAACAAGAATACCCTCAGTGTAGTAATTTTTTTTTTATAGATCTAGAATTGACAAATTTGAATCAAATAACTTTCTCAGTTGTATCACTAAAAGCCCCAAAATGGTGAAAATCTTAGATATTGCTACACAGCGTGTTCTTACCTCACATTTTAAGTAGTATGTTGTACATACCAGTGAAACACAGTTCTTATCTTTGGAGGCAATGAGCCTTTGCGGCGTAAGCCTCAAATATAATCTATCAATCTTAACGAACATTTTAATACACAAATGCAGGGCGGCACATTAGTCACTACCATGTCAAAATGAAGCGTCTTTTTTCAATAAGTTAATTTTGAATTTTGTTTCAGAAATGTAAATTAAATCCAATAAAAGTATAATCTTTAACCAATGTCATAATAGATTAATATTAATTCACTCTTACTTAAAAAGAAAAAAAAATGAAGAAGCACAATGACTTATGTACCATCCTGTATATTATGTTATGTTTTATGTTATAATTATGTTATATTTTATAATTTATGTTATATTTTATGTTATAAAGTATTATGTTATAATTAATATTATGTTAAACTTTACTGATTAATCATTAAATTGTATATCTTTCAATTTGAATTTTTATCAGTTTCTTATTCAGGTCATTTTATTTCAGTCTAAAGTTAAATCTGTAGGATTAGCTTTGATGAGAACGAAGTTTAAAAAAATTATTGAAGGGGCAGTATAAATTACAAATTAAGTATTATAATACCTTTCAGCTTATTCAGGTTTATTTACAACTCCCCCCATTTTTGAGCATTTTAGTGTAGCTAGCATGTGACCTTCCTGGGTAAATTTTTTCCCGTCAATTATGGTTCTTGTTTGTCTCTTATTCAGACTATACTCTTATCAGTTTTCCCATATCGTCAATTGGGAAAGAGGGCTGGGTATTCTTTCTAGACATTTTGCCTGCTATATGTTGAAAAGTTCATTTTACCCCCTCCCCCCCTAGTTTTTTGAGGATTGACACCACTGTACTATTCTGTAATAAGAGTAGCCTTAAAAAGAGAACAAATATTAAAAGCGTAATAAAAAACCCAAATTGTTATCCAGTTCAACTTATTTAGTTTTTATTTTCTCTTATAATGTTTAAATTTTACAGAATATAGTTTAAAAAGATAGCAAAGGGATAGTATAAGCAATATAACGTGCTTCGGCTTGTACCATTTTTTCGTGAACGCCTCCCCCACCCCTGTTTTTCATTATTTTAATAAATTGGCCACGGAGCGTTTAGTGGAGACATGGAACATTAAGTTTTACCTAGTCGTGAGCCCTGAGGAGCCATAAAAATGTTTTTTTTTTATTTGTACATAATTTTGTCACTCTTTGTATTTTCGTTTTATTTTTCTTCTTACCTGTGAGATATCTTTTATATGAAAACCAATGCAAAAGTATTATATCAGCCAGTTTTTTTTGGTGGGGGACGGGGTTATCAATTCTATATTCCCTCCTTATTGGATTCATTTTTTAAGGTCAAGGGGAAGAACTGAGGTCAAACTGTTTTACAATAGTGATTAAATAGAGTGAATTATTAAAAGAAAAAATATTTAGACTTAAAAGAGAATACGCTAAGAAATTTTATTTGTTTCATATTAAACATACTTACTTTCTAAAACATGAACAAAAACACTATTTGATCCTAGCGACCCAACATTACAGCTATAGTTTCCACCGATTTCCTGAGATAATTCTTTGACTTTCAATAAACTTGTTCCTCCTTTTGGATCTGGGTCTGTTTGTATGCTATAAGAGTAAGAATATAATAAAACGCATGCAATGCAAATATAAAAGCTATATTTTACATTAAATATAGGGTGTTTCTCAGCGAACTGTTAAGTGGCAACTCGGAGAAGATAAACCACGTTTCATATATCAGGCCACGTTTTAAGTAATGCAATTTTAAGCAAACTAAGGGTGTGCTCGAATTCTCAATTATGATGAAAGGTTATTAACTATTTATTTTTAACTTTAGCCTGGAGTGCCAGATAATATCAATTTTATCCAATGAAGCAAAACATGAGTTCAAGTTTCGGATTTGTTTATAGGACTCTTTAGAGAGCAAGTGACATCCTTAAAAAAGCAAACCAATTCATTTGGAAACTATGGAGGTGGCAATGCAACTCGACAAAGTGAGCAGCAATCTCAAAATGAATCAACTTTGTTTGCTACTCTCTCCTCAGGAAACTGGAGGGCTCCACAGTGAATACATACAACTTTATAGGGTCCTAATGACTTGTAACTAACACTTACGCAGTTTACGGCATCTTCATAGGTTTGTACTGGGTTTTGTACCACAGCTTGTTGGCCTCAAAAGTTACAATGACGGTGTTCTTCTAACGTAATACTTCTTTCTTCTTAACTTTAATTTTTAACTCGTTCTTATTCTTACTTTCGCTTGTTTTCTAACCGCACAATTCTTTGTTCTTTGCTTTCATATTCAACACGTTATAATACTCGCTTTCGCCTGTCTTCTAGCCGCACAATTCTTTTTTCTTCACTTTGATTTTTGACACGTTCTGATTCTTGCTGTCGCTTGTCTTCTAACCGCAAAACTCTTTGATCTTCATCTTCATTTTTTTCACGTTCAAAAACATATTTCATTGTTTTTCAATTTCGTTTTTGATTCATTTTGATCCTGGTTGTCGCATGTCTTGTATCCGTGAATTTCTTTGTTCTTCACTTTTGCGGTTGGCTTGTAAATATTTAATTCTCTAGTTACGCATTTGCATAGTAATCACTTTCCTTTTTTATTCATTGTGCTTGTCGTTGTCGCATATCTTCTAACCGCATGTTTCTTTATTCTTCACTTTCGTTTTTGACTCGTTGTGATTTTCGCTGTCGTTTTTCGCGGAAAAGGCTCCATTTTTTTGCTTGGAAAATCCTGGGATTTTCTGGATTAAAAAAACGATTTATATCGGTCACGAATTGAAAAAAAAATCTGTGAGAGCCTTAATTTTGGGAAACAAATCATATGAGTGACGTCATATTTATGAACACATTTCAAGAGCATAAATACGTCATTTTGCCTCAGGACTGGTTGTATCGTTGTAGTGTTTATGACGCATGTAAAATTACACAAGAAACATAATTAAGTATAAAATACAAAGTGTAATTATTGGCAAAAGATGTTTTCAGCAGTTTCATAATATGGGGTTAGAAGACAAACGGCAGGAAGTTTGACAAGCGACACCGATAATCAAAATGTCTCAAAATGAAAGTGAAGGACAAAGAATTGTGCGGCTAACAGACACGCGAAAGCGAGTATCAAAATGTTAGAAGAACAACGCCATCACAATATTAGACGCCAACAAACTGTGGCACAAAACCCAGCATAAACCTATAATGATGCACTAAACCACACAAGTGTTAATTAAAATTCATTGGGACCCTTCAGGGTCGTGTGGATTTACTATGGAGTCCTCCATTTTCGAGAGGAAAGAGCAGCCAACAAAGGTGGTTCATTTGGAGGTTGCTGCTTGCTTGGTCGAATTGCGCTGCCACCTTCACAATTCCCAAATGAAATGGTTTGGCCTTTTATAGGACGTCACTTGTTCTTTAGAGTTCCACAAACAAATCCGAATCTTGAACTCGTGTTTTGCTTTAGCTTCATTCAACGTAAGGGATGGTCGAACCATCAATAGTCGTAATGATTTCAGCTTCAAAGTAGCTGGACAAATTTATCACCAAATCAATTTAGCGGCTCATTCATCACAAACCCCTGAAGGTGATTTTGAACCACCTTCAAATGGCCAAATGTACTTCTTCGACCAGATAAAGCTCTTGAAGAACGCCTTGCACATTCTTTAAACTATGGGATCTCTCGTAACCTAATGGACCTCTTGAAAGAAATATTGCGAGACCCAAACAACTATGTCAAAGGTTGCATAAAAATGCGTTAAGTCAAGGATGATGTAAGTCAACCTGCTGAGTCACTGAGACAAAAGTCTCGTTTAGGAGACAAGCGACATTGAGAATCAATATATAAAAGCATGCCGAGTATCCGTGCCGGAGACCGGCAGCGGAGCCACTGGCCTTCTGGTGCCATACATATTTGTATATTATATATATATATATATATATATATATATATATATATATATATATATATATATATATATATATATATATATATATATATATATATATATATATATATATATATATATATATATATATATATATATATATATATATATATATATTATATGTATGCGTGTCTGTCTCTCTGCCCTTTGTGCATTACTGGCCTACACTGCTCATTTGATCGCCAAGATACTTTAAGAAGTTGTTGAATACAATCCTGCGAAAGTTTTAGCTAAAAATTCAACATCGCCAAGGCCCTCTTAATACATTTCGTGATGACTGAAATTAGAGACCCCTCAAAACAAATAATCGACAGTTTATTCCTTTAGAATCATTCTTATTTTTTATATTCAATTATGCGTCATCTACCATACTTCTGGAATTACAAAATTACTTTTTCAATAAACTCACTGAATTTACTATTGTTGAATAGCAATAATTTTCAAATGTAAAAATACTATCGTTATTTTAAATGTTTGAATTGGGGAAATTTTCCACGGGGGAGAATCGCAAGAGATGGGGGATTTTATGTATTAAAATGAATTTGGTTCGCATATCTTTTTCCGACTATTTGCATATGTAATGAAAATGAATCAATTAGGTATATTATGTAAATGTAGGGCAAATGACAAGTTTATTCAGCCTGGGATTAAGTCCATTGTGAAAAGCAAGACGTTTGAAAAAAAAAAGTCATGCCCGTATTTATCAAGATTTTTGGATTTAGGAAATTATTGTTTTTTTCGTGTTTTTTGATTTAAGAAATTGTCCGGTTTATTAACTTGATTCCCCAATGAAGGAAATTGTCAGGGGGAGTCTTATGCTGAGGAAGGTGGGATGAACTCCACCCGGAGGGGGGAGGGTGAATTTTCCACAGGGATATTCTCTGCGAGGAGAATGGTCTGTGGGGGGAATTTTCTCGGGGATTTTTTCGAATATTTTTAAATCCAAAAATAGGATTGTTAGTAATTCGTGGTTAAATTTTTCGCGGGGAAGGGGGGAATCTTCTGCGGGAGGAATTTTTTTTCGGAAAGGGGGTTTTCTGCAAGGGGTGTTTCCACGGTGTAATTTTCTCGGGGAGATTTCTCTTGAATTTTCTTTCTTTTAAGATAGCAAAAACGTGCGATGGGATAAGCGAGTAATTTATAAAAGGACTCAACATTGCTACCAATTCTACACTTATAGCAAAACAAATTGCCTATTATTTTTTCTTATTTGTCATCTTAGGATTAAAATGACATCAAATATTTCATTATCAGTAATACTAATTGAGTTCTGGATCTTACCCTAAGAAATGGAACTCAAACCTTCCATTTACCTTGTTCAGTTGTTATTTAGTTCATAATTTGCTTTTCGAAAATTAAGTCGCACAATAAAACGTGAATCTTTCTGTGAATGTGAATATAAACACTTTTCGTTCAGTCGTAGTTGAAATAAGGTTTTGTGTACCAGTATGACAGTTTGAGATCTTAAGGATATAACTTTTGTACTCTCAGAATTCTCCAGTCAGGAGAATTCTGAAATATCTGCATCGGTCGGACATTTTGTCCCAGTTTTCAGTTTTGCTCGGCTTTTCCCCTTAACCTCTCACTGTCCAATATGGGTAAAAATTGCGGGCCCTTAAGATAAACATTTGGTTTCTAGTGGTGGCTAGACAATCAACACACATTTCTGAACACATAATGAAAATATATAGTGAAGAAAAAAGCACAAGGTAACTTGAAATTTTTTTTGAGACTAGAAGTAAAAAAAAGGATTATAAAAAATATGAAAGGCAATTCTAAACAAACCTAACATACACTGGCTATCGTAATGTTTTGACTTATAATAATAATAGAGAAAAAACTCAATCGATGTGAAACTTGAATTGAACTACAAGCACGTTTTCCTGATTATCTGCCCTTCACTTCGGCAGTAGTAATTTCAAAAGAGTAATATGATATTTTTTCGAAAGTAGTTTTCATAAATCAAGCTATTAAACGGAAAACGTTCAATCAACTAGTTCAATTTACTCTCCTATACCTCATTTAAAAACCTAGTTAATTAAAGGGTTGTAATTTTTTCAAGGTCTCTTTTACGTCTTCCAAACTTCATCTTAAGATTAAAGCCATCAGAAATGTTGATGAACGTTGTCGCCTGAGAATTTATATCTCTGCTGGTTTGTCTTGGGACGTGCAAATTGATCAAAACCAATCTTCAACGTAATCTTACATCGGTTTGTAGGAATTCCGTCCAATTTTCTTTTGCTCCCGTTTAGAAACTTACGTAGTATGTGGCTGTACAGAAAAATGCAAATTAGTTTTGGATTTTTTTATTTTGTGTGTTTTTTTCTGTATTTGAAGGAGAAAAAATTAAATTTGGCTATACTAGAACTTGTGAATTAATTTAAGGTATAAATTTTCGCATCATCTAACAAAGGTCTGTTTTTTCCTTCTTTTTTCAAAACTGAATTTGAGATTGAATCATGTCACTTTGACAATGACAACAACAACCAAAAAAAGTAATATATAATCAACAAATTTAAATTTTAATGTGTTAAATGGAGCTGGTAAATTTAAGTTTATTGAAAGGGGCTGCTACAAAAAAAGAAGTTCAAACTACTTCACGTGCACCCATAACACTGCTATCCGTGCTGCAGTGGTAGCTAGCAGCCTAATATGAAACGATCACATCCCATAGTCAAGAATAAAATAGCCAATAACTCCAGAAAATAGAGTCAGATCGAAACACAAAGTACATTATAAGAATCAACTTTTCCGAGTCCCCTAAATAGGAAACTTACAGGTCCTTGGCTTCAACAAGGAAAATCTATTGGCTTGAAAAACAAGAAAAGTGGCTAAAACCACAATATTCTACATCGAATGCATCTTTTTTCTGTTTTTTTTTCCTCTGCAGCTGGCGGGGCACTGGAACATCATAGAGAACTGTTTAATAGTTCATTGGAAAGAAAATTCATGGATTTAAAAACCATTTGTAATTAATAAAAATTATTTTTTAAATAAAACCAATTTTTCCCGAAAAACTTGATTTTCTATAACACTGGAGTAGCTAGTTTTATACACATCATCTTGTATACGAACATCAAAATAGTATATTTAACATTATAAGAAGCATGTATATATAGTTGTATAAAATGCAGTATTTTTTTTTGGGTCTTAACAAAATTATATTGAAGAACAAACTCTAGCCCATAGTAAGTGATTATATAAAAAATCAGTATAGTCAATTATAAATGGGGATCATGGCTGTAGAGATAGCTGAAACGCAGCAAAGAACAAACGTTGATACTTGTTGGACTTAGTTAGGTGCCTGATTCTCTGAGGTTCGTCTCTTACTATTCCAAATAAGAAAAATCCATAGGCTTTTTCCTTTTTGTATATTCTTTAAAAAAATCCTTCTCGTTAAGTGTATAGTAGAGAATTAAGAAATGGATCAACACAAATTTCACTCTAAAAAGATATACAGCGTCTTTCAAATCATTTCTTTCGGTTTTTAATGCGGTAATTAAGGTGATTTAATGTACCGTATATCGCATGTTTAGGGTTTTCGCTTGGATAGTAGAGATGGTACAAGTAGAGACAGCTCTTCAAAGGGAGGGCCTTGGACCTAATTGCAGAAATAGTCGCTGACAACATATCATATCTTTCCCTTTGAGGCTGTAAAGGATGAGGCTTTATTTTATTAATTGAAAAAAAAAGTTTTCCTAAGGGAAGTAAAGAGCGAACTTAAAACTTAAAGCGAACAAAATTATTTCTGGCGCGCTAGCGCTGCCTAAGTAAAGAACGATGTGGGCACAATGTGTTTTTTTTCTCCACCCGGGAACTTCGTATCGAAGGAGTTGTCCTAAAAACTTCGAAAAGGGCTCATTCGATTAGAAAATGGAGTGGCTAGTGCCCTTTTTAATAGTCGAAAGTGATTGGAGGGAAACTAGTGCCCCCCCCCACGCCCATCATTCCCCCAAACACAACCAATCAAAATTTTGAGATAGCCATTTTGTTGAGCGTAGTTGATTTCCAGATAGAAAATATGTTTTAGGAGGACACTCCCACAACACTCGGGGCAAGGGTTTTAAGTTATGCCCTGAGGGCATATAAGAACAATGTTGGCACAATGTACTATTTATTATTTTTTCCTTTAGAGCAGGGCACTTCATATGGAAGGGGTCGTCGTAGAAACTTCAAAAGGGGCTCATTCGATTGGAAATTGAGAGTTCTAGTGCCCTTTTTAATAGTCAAAAGTGATTGGAGGGCAACTAGCCCCTCCCCCCACGCCAATCACTCCCCCAAACACATTCAATCAAAATTTTGAGATAGCCATTTTGTTCAGCGTAGTTGATGTCCAGATAGAAAATATGTTTTTGAGGCGGACACTCCCCCAAAACCTTCAGGGCAAGGGTTTTAAGTTATGCCCTGTGGGCATATAAGGTTTTTATAGAAGGCGTTGTCGTAGAAACTTCAAAACAGGCTCATTGGATTGGAAATTCAAAGGGCTAGTGCCCTTTTTAATAGTCGAAAGTGATTGGAGGGCAACTAGCCCCCCCACGCCCATCATTCCGCAAAACACATCCAAGAACAATTTTGAGATAGCCATTTTGTTAAGCGTAGTTGATTTCCCGATAGAAAATATATATTTTGAGGAGGAAACTCCCCCACAGTCCTCAGGGCAAGGGTTTTAAGTTACGCCCTGGGGGCATATAAGGTTTTTAAAGAAGGTGTTGTTGTAGAAACTTCAAAAAACTCATTCGATTGGAAATTCAAAGGACTGGTGCCCTTTTTAATAGTCGAAAGTGATTGGAGGGCAACTAGCCACCCCCCACCCCCGACGCCCATCATTCCCCCAGACACATCCAATACAAATTTTGAGATAGCCATTTTGTTCAGCGTAGTTGATTTCCAGATAGAAAATATATTTTTGAGGAGGACACTCCCCCACAACCCTCAGGGCAAGTATTATAAGTTCTGCCCTGGGGGTATTTAAAGTTTTTATTGAAATCTTTGTCGTAGAAACTTGAAAAAGGGCTCGATTTGAAATTCAAAGGGATAGTACCCTTTTTAATAGTCGAAAGTGATTTGAGGGCAACTAACCCCCCTCTTACGCCCACCTTTTCGCCAAACACATCCAATCAAAATTTTTAGACATCCATTTTATTCAACGTAGTTGAAAGTTGTGGAAATTACGTATGTAAGGATGACAATCCCTCCCCCCACAGCCCTCAGGGCAAGGGCTGTAAGTTATGCCCTAGGGCATATAAAAGTTTTTACTGAAAGTATCGTTGTAGAAACTTCAGAAGGGCTCATTCAATTGGAAATTGAAAGGGCTAGAGCCTTTTTTAATAGTTGAAAGTGATTGGATAGCGACTAATGCCTCTCTCACGCCCACCATTTTCCAAAACACATCCAATCAAAATTTTGAGATATCCATTTTGTTCAACGTAGTTAAACGTTCTAAAAATTAGGTCTTTTAGGATGATAACCTCCTCAGAGCCCTCAGTGCAAGGGTTGTAAGTTATGCCCTGGGGGCATATAAGGTTTATACAGAAAGTTGTTGTATAAATCATAGGCAGCACGATCGCGCTGCCTAAGCAAAGAACGGGGACACTCGAGAACGAGACAAGAAACGGGGACTAAGTAAAGAGGAGGACGCTCCCCCACAACCCTCAGGGCAAGGGTTTTAAGTTATGCCCTAGGGGCATATAAGAACGGTGTTGGCACAATGTATTATTTATTAATTTTTTCCTTTAGAGCAGCAGGGCACTTCGTATCGAAGAAGTTGTCGTAGAAACTTCGAAAAGTGCTCATTCAATTGGAAATTGGAGTGGCTTGTGCCCTTTTTAATAGTCGAAAGTGATTGGAAGGTGACTAACACCCCTATTACGCCAACTATGTCCCCAAACACATCAAATAGGAATTTTGTAATAGTCATGTCGTTTAACGTAGTTGAAAATTCTGGAAATTCGGTCTTAGAGGATGCATCCACCCTAACAGACCCTAGGACAAGGGTTTCATTTTATGCCCTGGGGGCATATAAGGCGTTTATAGAAAGCGTTGTCGTTTCCAAAAGGGCTCGTTCGATTGGAAATCGAAAGGCCTAGTGCCATTTTAATAGTCGAAAGTGATTGGAAGGCTTGACATTTTTATACAAAAGATCGAAACGGGTATAATATATTATTTTTTGTTGTTGTTGTTGTTTAGACCGGGGCACTTCATATCGAAAGAGTTGTCGTGGGAACTTCGAAAAGGGCTCATTCGATTGAAAATAGAAAAGGCTGATGTCCTTTTTAATAGTCGAAAGTGATTTGAGGGCAACTAATCCCCCTTCCACTCCCACCCTCCCACGCCCAGCCTCCCACGCCCACCCTCCCATGCCAACCCTCCCATTTCTGCTCTTAAAATTTAACCAAATCAAAATAGCGTAAGTGTATCCAAGCTATCAAAGAAAGTAAACAGATTTTTTTGCGAATGGTATCAAGTTTTCCATTTCAGCTCAGCTAGAGGAGGTATGAAACTAAATTAAACGGTGCTATTTGTGTCAAGATTTTTAAAAGGGTGTATGTTGTTAAAAATTGCTGAAAATTTTTCTCCAGCATACAAATAGCAGGCCAAACTATAAAGTCTTAAAAAACGAAAAAATTTAAAGTATTATTTTCTTTTTCCTTGAAAAAACTATGTCAATATAAAACGATCAGAAATTAATTTAAAATACTTTTTCCACAAAACAAAGTTTTTCAAAGAAAAGTAAAGAACTCCATTAAAAAAAATGAGCAAAAATAAAATCAAATAATCTACCAAGCGTGAAACTACCCCAAATCAGCATCGATAGATAAATGAAACCCAAAACGAAGAGAAATTACAATAATTAACCGAGTCAAACTCAAAACGAGCAGAAGTTAACATAAGTTGGGCGCAAAACTATGCCTTCCCAAGGCCAGAACAAAATTTTCACTTTACTGAAAAAATACAAAAGAATTTGCATTGTCAGTTTAATATACATATAATGATATTTAGTAATCAAAATTTTAATATTATTTGATTTATTAAATTTATAAAAGTAAAACATTTATATTTTTTTCAGTAAAGTGTAGATTTTGTTCTGGCCTTGGGAAGGCATAGGGGTGCGCCCAACTTATGTTAATTTCTGCTCGTTTTGAGTTTGACTCGGTTATTAATTGTAATTTCTCTTCGTTTTGGGTTTCATTTATTTATCGATGCTGATTTGTGGTAGTTTCACGCTTGGTAGATTATTTGATTTAATTTTTGATCATTTTTTGCTTAATGGAGTTCTTTACTTTTCTTTGAAAAACTTATTTTGTGGAAAAACTTTTTTTAATTAATCTAACATGCATCGATAAAACTAGTGCAAATAAACCAACTGATAATATTTCCCTAGGTTTGCATGATTGTAGAAAACTAGCGCTTTACTGAAAACACAAAACAATTTAGGAGTTTTGGTACGGTAGAAGCAAACTAATTAAGGACACTTTTTGAAAAAAGATAAAGCATTTTAGATTGTTGATTGTTGCCTTATTAAATAAAAATTAAAGATTATTAAATTAAAAATAAAGATTGCTGCTTTATTTCATTTTATTTTTCGTGTAATTTGGTATCACTTCTGCACCTTGAGCTCAGTCCAATGATTGAATCTCGTTTTGGTTCTGAAAATGACATTTCATGATTAGGTTATTGACATGTCCGAAGTAAGCCCAACTTGATGGTATTAGGATTATAGACTAACTCTAAAGTTTGCATTCGAAACTTAAAATTTTCCGTTGTATAGAGAGAAATAACCGAATTTCCGGTGTTTATGTTATGGTTTATTTGTTCTTCATTTCGAGTAACACTAAAGTGTGTATTTTGCAATTTAAATTTGTATATTACTCACTATTGGTGATATAGCTGTTGAGACCAAAATGTTACCTGATAAATCAATCCATTATTTGTGTGTGCTGATCAATGACTTTGTGGCTATTAAAATAATATTTATTTTAATGCTTAATTTTTTAGACAATTTTAATTATAAGCAGGAAACTACTAATATCAGAGCTGGTGTAAAACTATGAAAAGCGTGTTATAGATTCGTGTTCTTGTCAGACTATGCACTCGTTTTTGACTCCTGAATCAGTTTTCTTGTTTTCTTTTTTTATAATGGCCTTTGGGTGTTTTCAGAAAAGCGCTAGCTTTCTATAACCATACAAACATAGGGAAATATTATCAGTTCGCTCATTTGCGCTAGTTTTATCGATGTATGGTAGATAGACTGTGAAGCAATAATTTTGTTCTTTTTTAGTTTCAACTTCGCTCTTTACTCCCCTAGAAAAACTTTGCTCTTATAGTTAATCTTTGCCTTTTCTAATTTGAATTTAATATAGAACAAACACTGCCATGATCTTTTTTTTACTTGGGGGAAGCCCCCCTCCCCTTCTTATACAGAATAATTTCTGTTCGTTTTAAGTTTTAATGTTGCTCCTTACTTCCAGTTGATTTTTTTTTATTTAATTCGTGGCGGTTTTCAAATAATACTAGGAAATTCCCATCCCCCTGTAAATTTTCTCCTGTAAAGTTCCCCCAGATAACTTGTTTCCCACGGAAAACTCTTTCCGTAGAAAATCCCCCCACAAAAATCACACCCTAGAAAATGCCCGAATATTTCCGAATAACAAATTCTAGGCTATATATGAAACCCTTTCTTTGGAGACTATGGGTACCCAAAAAAATAACGAATTGACCAAAACAACGAAGTTTCTGGTTTTAAGATAGGGACATCCTCTTCTATTCCCAAAAGACCGTGAAAGTAGTCTAGTCCATCCTGCCTGAATCCATTTTTAAAGTTGTTATTATCGGTGCCCTTTAATGGCTAGATCCTGCAGTTTTCCAGTGTAAGTCTATTTTCCAGTTGGTGTAAATTCTGTTTTCACAGCTTTACTTCCTGAGTACTGTAACGTCAACACATCTGCGGTATTTACCCAGACGTTTTTGAGACTATTTTCTACTTCTTTGAAGTAGCTTCAAAGAAGCTACTTTCTTTGGAAAGTATGCCGAGCCGTTTGAAAAAGATTTTAAGATTCTTGTAAGCAAGCATGGCTTGAACAACATTAGTTCTATCCAAAGAGGTAAGACAGTTCGTTCTGAAAACTCCTGCTTGTTTTTTCTTGATCCTTGTTTCTTCTTGACCCTTCTTGATCTTGCTTGATCTGGGTCCTAAATGTAGGTAGTCATGATTCTCTAAATGACGCCTTGTCCAGTCGATCAAATTGGAAAGGCGATGTGGTGGCTATAAGACGCAAGTACCGAAAATTCTTCTTGAAAATATCTAACTCATCTTTCTCTGTCTTTTAAAGCTCCTACGTTTGATAACCATACTTGGCAACTGTCATCGCCGTAGATTCCGATATTCTATTCTTGGATTGCTGACTTACCTTCTTATTCTTCCAAACTATTTTCAATTGTGAAAAAAAAACCTGAGCCTTCACATTTCCAATTTGCCCATTCTTGCACTCTGAAATCCCAAAACCTCCAAAAGTTCATTCATTTTGCTAACATTTTTAACTAGAACACTGAAATCACTAGCATAGCCAGAGTCTAGGAGATTTTTACATTCACATTTGCCTCATTTCCCTCCCAGAATTTTTTTCGTTCTTATTAGGACAAAGTACATGAAAATACTTCATACAAACAGTGGAAGACAACCCTGCTTAGCTCCTGATTCAGCACCAAACTAGCTACTAACCTCACTTCCTACCTTCACTGCAGTAATATTGTTCTCTTGCAAAACAATAATCATTTAATGTACATATTTGCTATAGTGTACGCGGATAGGACCTTCATTAAAGCTCTTCTGCCGGCTGAATCAAAACTGTTCAAGTCTGTTCATAATTTAACTTAATCAGTCAAACTTTGGTCTCACTCAGTTGAACTGATTCTGGGTAGGAGATCTGGTTTTGAGTTAGCATTTTGACAAGGAATAATGTTTCATAAAGTCTTTGAAAAGCTTGTCAGGTAAATTACCACGGTTATAGCAAGTTTTGCGGAAAACCAATAGTTTATTGATTCAATTTATAGATGACATTTTAAACAATCCAAAAACGCGTATATTAACCTGGTTGTTCTTGGAGGCGATATAAAGAGATAAGCATAGTTTTGAGGAAAATATTTAAGATAATTTGACGGAATTCAAATATTCTTTAAAATTTATACCACAGATGCTCAAAGTTCAAATGACCTCCAAAACTATTTTTAGATTTAGGCACTAAACTCCTTGATCGTGTCAGCAATGTCGAACTCCGCAAAATCTGCTATCAGCTCTCTGATTTGGCCACTATAATTAAATAAAGATGACTCCGATGGTTCGGTTATACACTTCGCCGCCCACACCACACCTTTGTCAATAAAGCCCTCAGATGTACACCTCTTTCGGGATGGAAAAAGTGACATGGGGGACAAAAGAAAACGTGGCTCGCCTGTATCAAGGCTGACCTAGACCCAATCGGTGGCTTCAAGAAGTATGGACGGAGATGGGAAAAGTCCTGGCTCGATTTGATTGAGCCACTCGCAAACGACCAAGACTCTTGGCTTACTTTAATGACGAAGCTACTGGACGCCAGGGAGAGCGGAGATGCTTGAGTCTGCAACAAGTAAGTAAGTAAAAGTAGGTAAGAAAACAAAATACGTTTTAAATGATTTCACTTATTTACTGTAATAAATGCAAAATTATCAAAACTAAAAGGAATAAATATCAGTATATGTAAATTAAACTGACAATCCACGGTCAGATGCTTTTTATTTCAGTAGAGCGTAAATAAAATAGCGCAAATTGGTAAAATGTATGTATTTTTCTATTTTCTGTACTTAAGGGTAAGCAGATGGAATCTGAGAAGAAGGAAGATCTAAGGAAATTTACTCTCATTGAAAATAATTTTAGAGATTTCTTATTTAGACCATCTGACCCCTCTGACCCTCCTTGAAGATGGCAGAACGCCATCTTCAAGACTCTTATTCCTAACAGACTCTTATTCCTAACCTTTTTCCAATCACTCTGGAAATCCTCCCTTCTGCGGAAATTTTTTCCCGAAATCCCCCTCCCCCTGTAGGAAGTTCCTTCCGTCGAAAAGTCCCCCATGGAGGATTCCTTTTGTAAAAAATCTCCAATTGAGAATTCATCCTGCGGAAATTCCCTCCACCCCCCAAACGACTGAAAAATTAACAGACAATTCAAAACCAGCTAAAAATTTCATCCGAAAATTTTCCCTGGAACATCCCCACTTGCAAAATTGGGTCGTCAAAAAGAAAGTAAAACAAATAAAAAGAACTTGTATAAGAATTCTGTGAAATCCCCCCAGTGTAAAATTTCCCCTGGAAATTTTCCCATCGTAAACTTTCCTCCCCACGGAAAATTCTCCCCATGTAAATCTACCCCCAGAAGAAAATCCCCCGTCCAAGGAATGCCTGTATACTTCCCAATAACAAATACTGTACTTACAAGAATACAATAACTTTAAATACAAAAAAAAAATTGGTAATTTCATAACTTACAAAGCTTTTCCTCAAGGGCTTTGGGGGTCATTTTACCCCTAAAGGCATAGTTATTGGATCTTTCAACTATGGTGAACACCATTGCTATTTCAAAATTTTGATCAAGCGACTTTGGGGAAGAGGGTCGTGGGAGCGGGGCTAGGTGCCTCCAATCCTTTTGATCGCTTAAAAAGGGCACTAGGTCTTTTAATTTACGTTCTAATGTGCCTTTTGCCAATCTTCTAGGACAATTGGTTTGCATGGACCACCCCTATGACAAAAAAAGAAAACAGCAAAAAAACAAATACAACGAATCCATGATCTTTCCTCTGGCAAAAAAAAAAAAATGAAAATTCCATGTTTTTGCTTATGGAAGCTTTAAACCTCTATGGCCCGGTTCTCTGATACGCTGAATCTGACGGTGAAATTTTTTATTAAGATTTTTTTTTACTTTGTGGGAGTGTTTTCCCCTTTCTCAAAAATTAGACAATTTTTCCCAGGCTCGTAGGTTTTGATAAGTAACACTAAAGTTAATGAATATTATATATTTGGAATTATCTTATAAATCCAATTCTTTTGGATGTATCTATTGATATCAAAATTCTGTTTTTTGAGTTCCAGTGACTATTGGGCCAAGTGATTCCTTAGCTACAGTTTGTTACAACGAACAGTTTGATAATCCTCGAAACAGTTTTGTTTTGAGGTTCAGGTTTGTAAAATATCTTGAATCAGTTAAACTGACCCAGGCCTAAGTTAAACAGATTTGAATCTTAGCTTATGGTGACCAGTGAGAATACTTTCTAAGATATGAGTTCAACTGGCTAATATATAGGTGGAACTAACTTAAAAATAGTTTTGGAGGCCATTTGAACTTTGAGCATCTGTGGCGTAAATTTTGAAGAATATTTGAATTCCGTCAAATTATCTTAAATATTTTCCTCAAAACTATGCTTATCTCTTTATATCGCCTCCAAGAACAACCAGGTTAATATATGCGTTTTTTGAGTGCTCACAGTGTCATCTATAAATTGAGTCAATAAACTGTCGGTTTTCGATAGTTGACAACAATTTTGATTGAAGAAAAATTTGTCCGTATTTCAAGAATAGCTAGGTCAAAGGTAGAACAAACCATATTACTAACACCCAGATTCGGGCTTATAACACCTCTTGAATAAGTTCAAATGGCTTAAAGCTAAGCAGAACTCATTTGAGACTTGGTTTAGGCTGACCTGTTAGAATAAGCTCCAATTTTTTTTTTGATTGGGTATCTTTAAAAATACCGCAAATCTTATGTAATATTTGAACCCCCTCAAATTATCTCAACACATATTTCTCAAAGCTCCACTTATTCCCCGCCGCCAAATGAATACACCGATTCTTGGATCACTTGGAGCGCTATCTGTAATTCGAATATGTTAACTATCTTTTTTTTGGAGTAACTTGGAACAAACATGGTAATATACCCCGGGAGCTTTTAAAGAATTGATTAAACTTTATTCCTTATTTATAAGGATGAACTCAAAAGAAGATCTCTTACTAATTTCAAGGATCAGGTAATTCTAATTTCTAGAACGAATTAGCTGGCTAAGGCCTAAGCCGAACTGATTTAAAGTTAGTTTAGGCTGGCTAGTGAGGACAATTTGGGTTGGTAACTATCTTTAAATACATTGGGCAGTTTAACCTATATTATAAATTAATTAAGCGCAAAATACTGTAAGGGAAGGAAAATCTCAATGATAGATAGAGAATTTTTCAATTTTTATCATTTTACATCCTTTTACTTTGTAATTTGGCTTGACTATAGTGATGGCTGGTACGATCAGTATGATTAGGCCATACAAATTTTTTAATAGCTAATTTTTGGTGTTTTTAACATTTCATTGTTAACAGGCCTTAAAAAATAAAGTATTTGTATATTAAGCTACGCAGGGCATCTTATTTGATATTCTCTTAGGTTGAAAGGATAGACTTTTTAAATGTTTTATGAAATACCTCATTTCAAGCGCAATACTGAGTTTTGTAATAGGCAGTACCGGACTTTAAGATAAGCCAATTTTTTGTTTGTTTAAAATATTATTCTTAATGGACCTTAAATAAAATACCTAGCCTTACTCAGCCTTGAAGGGCATCCCTATATTGCATTTTTTTCTAAATGGTAGACTTTTTACATATTTGATGAAATACCGGATTTTAAAGGCAATGCTGGGAAGCTATACTGTATTTTAAAATAAGCTAGTTTTTGGTGTTTTTAAAGTCTCAATATTGATGGGCCTTGAACAATTAAGCTAACTGTTAATTCTGCCATGCAGGTTGTCCTGTATGGTATTCTTTTAGGTTGAAAGGGTAGACTTTTCATATGTTTTGAAAAAAAGGGAAGAATGTAAAGTTTAGATTCAAACTGTATGGGACGCAAACAAGAGAAGAAATTTTAGCACTTCACCATGGGTCTAATTAAAAATAAAACAACTTGTGTCACTGATCAGATTCAAGAAGCCCTGACACGATAAGATGACATTTTCACCACGCGGTGCTAGTGGCACATCACTGTGTTTGAATGGAGCTTAAAACAACTAGTGCCACTAAAATAAGGGATTATCACTGTGTGGTACTAATGGGAATTCACCATTGCCCTGAATGGGTTCAAATTAACTAATGCTACTGACAATGTAGTACTATGACCATGTGGCACTAGTAGGACTTCACCATTGGTCTGAATGGATTTTAAAACAAATAATGCCACTGATAATGTGATATTGTCACCATGTGACACTAGTAGCGTTTCACCAAGTATCTGAATGGAGTTCAAAACAACTAGTTCCATTTATAATGCAGTGTGTACTAATAGAAGTAGAGATATTACAAATAGGCTCATTTATAATTGATTAAAATTTTATTTCATGTGAACTGATTGAACCTGAAAATTGACAGATTAGACTGTTATAAACTTTTTTAATTGATTTTAAAATTGTAAGACGTAGGCTATTTTGCAGAAAATGGGCCAGCTGAAAAGAAAATATAAAATATACCTATAGAGTCTATTACCAAAAGCAACTCTTCTATCTTGCACCCAGTCTAACGCAAAAGTAAAATAAATAAGAAGAGGTAACACATCAACAGTTTCATGATTATATGCGGTAGTCCCCAAACTAAAAAACCCAAATAGAATTAATTATCCAAAGAAACACTAAAGAACCATATACTTCTTGATGGCTTGATGCAATTATAACTATGAATTTTGCTATTATATTGCGTACTTCAGAAGAGGCTACTGTTAACAAAAGAAAACGTTACCAAGAGAAAAATGTAACCCCCTCCCCCAACCAAAAAATACAACCGAGAATTAATGACGCCACAACGCTATTGAATTACCACATGTTTCTTGATGGTTACACATGCAAAATTATGTAAAGATCATGGCCTGCCTACCTGAGACCAACGTATGATTTTAATGTATTTTCTGACTTTAATAAATAAAGAATTATGTTCCTGTGCCGTTTGCTTCTGTAGAGAAAAGGACTAGACTGTTACTTAAGAAACAATGTACCTCCCGCCCCACCTCCATCAAAAACAAGAATTAATGACGCCATAGCACCACTGAAGAACCATGTGCTTCTTGATGGGTTACACTACAGCAATTATGTGAGGAGCATTGCTTGCATACCTGAAACCAATATCTAAATATAAAAAATTTTCAGAATGTAATAAATAAAGAATCGTGTTATTATATTGTCCACTTTAGAAGAGACTATGGACGAGACTGGCTACCTAAAGAGTATTGTAACCGCCCCATTACTAAAAATGAAAATTAATGATGTCATACACCCATTGATACGCTAAATTCATCTTGATGGCTTAAGATGCAAAAAAGCTATCTAAGGACAACGGTTTGCCTACCTGAGATCAATATCCGAATGCAATATAGTTCCTAAATGGAACAAATTAAGAATTGTGTTACTATATGTTTACTTCAGAGGAGGTCAAGGATAAAGATGTTGCCAAAAGAATAATGTACCCCCCCCAAAAAATAAGGATTAATGATTTCACAGAATCATTGAAGCATCAAATGCTTCTTAATAGGTTATTACACAAAAGCAGCACGAGGATCATGGCTTACACACCTGAGACCAGCATTTGAATATAATAAATATTCTCAACGTAATTAATTAAGTATTTTGTTATTATATTGTTTACTTTAGAAGAGATTATGGACTAGGCTATTGCTAAAAGCGAAATCCCCCCTCCAACAAAATTTAAAATTAATTATGTCACAGCCCCAATTGGGCTAGGATGTAGTACAATCAAGTAGTCCAATTGGACTACTTGATGGCTTAACATACAAAAAATATACGAAGATCATGGCCTGCCTACCTGAGACCAACGTTAAATGGAAAAGAAGAAAGTTGTTTTCCATTCAGAGTCCAAGATAGCTTCGCTGCAGGCTGATGAAGAGGAATAACCAAGCTCCTTATTAAGCATTTGAGTTCCAGAGGGCTCCCAGGCGTGTAATAAATCTCATCTTCTTCTCGATTTTTGCTGTCAAATATCCGGATCTTTGGAGCTGGAACTAACTATATATTATAAAAACATGTACGATACCTTATACATTAATTGAATACATCTATGTTAATGGACAAAGACGTTTTTGACTTATTAAAAGTACAGGCGGAACTAAATAGGTGACATCTACAGTTCAGATGATATCCGCATGATATAACATCAAGAGGATGTTTCTGGGTGACGAATATGGTCAACACATATGTTAATTTTGAAAATAGAACAGATAAGTATCGCCATTTCTGGCCATGAGTTGCCGGAAATGGCACCGGAGCCGTGGACCATTAGTGCCGAATTCGAGTCAGAAGTATCGTGGAACTCTGATTTTTTTACAAATAAACATAGTTTTTCTTTTACTTTTCTCTTCAGTTTCTTTTAAATTTGCAATACTGGCCAGTTAACTGATAGAACGAAACCGTGGTTTTTCACAGATACACTAACTTTGACTATAGGTTTAGCCACTTGATTCTCATTAAGCTTTGAATAAGCAGCCATATGTGCATGTAAAGTAAATAAATATAGTTATCTTGCCTTTCTCTTCAACTTCTTTATGTTTTCCAATAGGGCACAGGTTTCGATAGGAAGGTAACATGGCTGTATAGGTGAAACTAAATAGTTGAAACTTAGCATTTTCAACACAAGCACCAACTAAGTTGTAATTTGGTTCTGATTTTTTTTTTTGCTTGTGAATATGTCTTATCTTATTAAGAATATTTAGTAAAAAAAATCGTTGGACTTAGCTAGAAGCCGGAAAAGGTAAATTTTAGACCCCAAACTTTCGAATCTTTCGTGAGTGATTTCTCCATAGGGTTTACACTTTAACCTTTCATGTTGGTGTAAGCTTCACTTTTGTTGCAAAAGTATTTTGAGTGTGAAGAATATGACCACATTCATGTATTTAATAGTGCAGAAGTAGAAGGGGTCGATGAATCCTCGAGAAAAATTTCTCGAAGAATCCTCTCCTCATAAAAGAGAATAAAATTACAACTTATAATTTATTTTAGGCATTTTTAACCATTTCTATTCTAAGAAATATGTCTAATGCTCAGCATAAATTGCGTAGGGTAAATTGACACTTTTATGCAGCTAATACCGGGCTTTTAAAAAAAATAGATTGACTTTCATGAAAAATCTCAACTATTACTGGTCACACAAAATTATCAAAATACAAGATTATTTCTAGCGAAAAAATTGAAAATCCTGCATGTCATATTTTACTTTTTTGCATTTGATTCGATTTCATACAGAACGGAAATAAAGGATAGAAAGAAAGAAGAAACAGAAGAACGGAAGAAAGGAAATACAAAATAGAATAAAGGCAGAAATGACCAAACCGGCTCAGGGTGCTATATTTGGGTTTTGGTTTCTTATATACGTCTGTTGGAAGTAAATTTTATTTCAATATTTTCTTGATTATGTCAATATAAAACTTGAAGAAAATCCAAGCAAAATGTTTTTCTTAGATTTTCACGCCACTGAAGTTGTATAATACTCCTCTAACTTTCAGTAAGTTTTTTACTTCCGCATTACCTTACTACAAATGGACGGTGTTACTACGGAACTATTTGTACCTCTTCTTGCGCCTTTTACTACCAATGTGGCAAAAGCTGTGTGCACTCCACGAATCTAGCTGGGCTGTTTTTTCCTGCACGTTCCTTGTTTTTTATTCAATTAATTTTTTTTTTATAGTCGTTTCGCTCGAAGAATATTGCTGAAAAAAAAATTAACACCAGAGACTTATCTGAGAATCCCACCACCTTTGGGGTTTCAGGGATCCTGAGGCCCCCATCTGTGTATCTGTCCAACAAGACATAAAAACATTTATTCCCAGAAAACTCTCACAAGGACTAGCTCTGGTGTTTGATTTCCTGATATAGGTCTAAACGACTGCAAGTAAGCCTATATTTCTTCAAAAGGCTTATTTGCTATTAATCACAAACTTGATAATAAATTGTATGATTTAAGCAGGTGTGAACATTAGACAAGACTTTCAATCCCTTCCATAAAATATTATACCAGGATCAAAAGAAGTATTTATGTCCTTCTGATAATAAACACTCCTAATCCAAAGTGATTGAAGTTGGAAGTTTCGATTAGTTGAATTACTCTGTTCCCCCTCTCTAAAACTTGGCAGTAGTAGGTAATTAACTCATTGAACTGAAAGCTTAAACGTGTCTCTTAAATAACAAGAGAAATCGGCAAAATAAGCTTGTCTGAAACTAGACACAAAAGTTTGAACCCAGATGAAAATATCTTTATTTATGAAAAATAAAGTAAAAACAATTGAAATAAAATAAAGAAATAAAGATTAATTGAAAAATTAAACTAAATTACAGTTTAACATTAAATTTAAAAATAAATCAAACACATATTCAAATAAACAAATTATTTTAATTTGATACATATTCAATTGTAAGCCCTTTTCCTTGACTTTTTGTTTATCAGCTTTTTGGTCCAGCAGAATACTACCACAAATGACAGCTTATTGGATTACCGAACCACCTGAGGCCAACAAAAATGGAATGCTATTGGTTATTAATTGGTCAATAATTGATGGCAAAAAAATGTATAGTTGATAACGTTGTTAATCAAATCTGTCACTCAATTTAAGCGGGAAATTTCAGAATTAAAATTGTACTGGGAAAAACTTTAGTATAAGTGATTTTTAGAATCTTCGAGCACAAAATGCAGTTATTTTGTTTTCGTATCAATGGCTAACAAAGGTATATATACATACCTTATATATACCTTATATATATATATATATATATATATATATATATATATATATATATATATATATATATATATATATATATATATATATATATATATATATATATTTATTAACCTATTGAGCTCTAGAAAACCACCTAAATTTAATTTTTCTCGACAGATTTGTTAATGAAACCTGTATTTGCTCAGTATTAACCTGTATAAATGCAAACAGGACCCAAGCAAACGGGGGAGGGATGTAATTTTATCCAATCAATGAATCCACCACTGTTTTACTCTATTTTTAGCAGGCTCTCTAAGTAGTTGAAAGAATATGGTTTAAGAATAAACTTGCGAATCAAATTAGAACTATGATTTATAATAATAATGTTGATTATTTCTACAACTTGTCAGTAACTGATAGAAAACGGATTTATAAACATTTTTGAAAACCATGTTGGCACTCGACATATACTTAAAATGAAATAAAACATAAAAAGGGCTAATTTTTTATTAAGTCAGTGAACTTTGAAGAAACAAAACTTTTTATATGCTTACAATGAAATGTCTGAAAAATGTACAACCCCTCTATATTTTGCGTGTCATTCTTGCATGGGGCCGTGCAGGGTAATCTGCTTTGTATCGCCTCTATAGATGTCCGTTGGAGGCATTGGGTCTTTGTGGCTTTAGTCTCAACTCAGCTTGACGAGTCTGCCAACGGCTCGAAAGAATGGCACGCAAAATCATGAAGGGTTTTATGTTTTTTTTAGATAGGCTTTAGTACTCACAGAAAAAAAAGTTTTTTTTCCAATGCTTAGTATCTGAATTAAAATTTTTATTAGTTTTTTTTCCTTAGCTTTATTAGTTCTTATACTCTTTATCATTCGAAGTGGAAAATAGTTTATAGCTCTTTCTACGAAAGGGAAGTCGTAAAGCCTCCTTTCTCAGGATACAACAAAAACGTTTATGGTGCTTTCACACTACGCCGTAGAAGTTTTCACACTAGCGTAATTTAAGAGTTTACGCTATATGATCTGACGGAGAAAATTTGGTCCGGAAAATAGGTAGGTTCAAGTAGAATCGAGCACATTACGTTACGTGATTGGATGTTACGCTATGGAAAAGACAGCATAGTAGCAATAACATCAAATTTATGGATGAGAAATTTATAAATTTTTGGAGTAAGTTAGTAAGCTTTTCCTAAATAGCTTATCAGGCTTGATCGAAAGTTTAATGTCGATCTTCATTTAACATTTTAGTTTTTGAGTAGATTGCCTATAATAACTGTGATGATTATGATAGCTTTTTATGGATTTTTATGTTAAGCTACTTATAAAAGGACGTGTTTAAGCGTGAAAGGTTATCCTTAACATGACGTAAGTTAACCAGTTAGCAAAGAAAATTACATACTTAGCGCCATAAAGTCACTTAATACGAACAATATTAACAAACAATTTAGCATAATGATAACTACACTAATTTATCGTTAGACCACCTTACAAGGAGTAGTGGAGCCCGAAATAAATAGTTCGACAAAGAAAAGTTGAGAGAGAGTTGTCAAGAATGAAGATAAAAATAAGAGTCTCCATAAAAATGTCATTTCTTTTGTTACACGACATTTCCTGAAAAAAGCTACATTATGGGTCTTTCTGACGTTAGAAAGTCATAAATCTTACATTTTTTTAAGGAGATGAATTACATTCCCTTCGGCTTTTTTTGTTCAAGCTGTTATGTCAGGTTAATTTACTTACTTTTTATTATCTATGATTCGTTTTAACTCAGCTGAAATTTTGCTCCCCTTGAAGAAATTTACCGTAAATTGTCTGTTGGAAAATCGGAGGGCATTCAGTAGTTATTTAATTTGTTCGGTTCCGTCTATATTTATCTCATATATAAGTTCTATAGTTGAAGTCTCGTGTTTTTATGACTGATCTGAAGGATCTAGAAGTTTGGCAAATAAGGACTTACATAAGTAGCATTACAAAGCTATGCAGGGATTTCAGCCTTTGGTACCCTTACCCTAAAAGCGTGAATCCCACCGTGGGGATGGTAATATTCGGGGGATCATGGGCAGGACGTACACTTTTTGGCTGAATATACTTTAAAGCCTCAATAAAAAAAAATTGTACTTGTGAGTGACGTCACATTCATTTGCATATAAAGAATAAACAGATACATGATAGTTTTGCAATGATGCCATATTTTGTATATAAGGTGTTGTATTCAAATAATAGTTTTCATTAGCATAAAATATGCCCAGAGGAGACCCGTAAAAAGATACCAATTTGAATAGCAAAATCTAAATATCACGAGGGGGCATAAGAATCTTAGAAATGCCTAGGTGAGGGATGACCCAAAATTGGTTGGGAACCAGTGCCCTAAAATTAGACTAATACTAAAAGTACTTGAAATAGACTGATGTGTCGGTTTTACTCGTAAAAGGAGTTTCCATTAATTTGTTCTGCTTTTGTCAGGTTTGGTGATCACCTTCATTTGCCTGATGAGCCTAAGATTAAGTCTGACGTATGCAGTAGCGCAATAAGTGTTTGAGTTCTTGGGCTTTGGAGAGCCTTTCCCATGAAGTAACAAAATTAAGAATTTCACGAAAAAAAAATTGACTTTATAATTCCCACTAAAATATCATTGTCAAATTTTTGCCTTTCCGATATAAGATAGATTCCTTCATAACCTTAATCTGGCTTATGCCCTAACGGCAAAGGCCATCCAAGTTTGAACACTCTTTGTAAATATTCAAAGTATTTGCTTTACTCAAGCTTTCATATAGTAAGTAGTAGTATTATGACTCTAGCTAGATGATCATGCCCTTTGATTTGATGACTTTAAAAATATACAAGATAATGAATCACACACGTAGCAGCAAACCGGTGATAGATTTTTAGCCCTTCCCCCTTACATGGAGAGATCAAAGAAGTATTCAAAAGTATGTAAGATTAGAAAGATGACTAAAAACAGACGTTTTCCATTTTATGCGGCTTGACCTGAAGATTATGGCAAATAAAAAGCCACATAGGTTGCAGCACAATCAGTGGTTGGGTTTCAGGACTATGAACCCCTCCCCTCATATATGTGGTGATTAAAATATAATGCACCATGGTTTATTTTGCTTACAAATGGATAAACTAGAGGAGGTTGGGATTGAACTGGACGTGGGTTGAACCGGACACCCTCAATTACTCAGACACCATTTTGGCAATTATGCTATAATATTTGGTAGGAGTGTCATCTAACCTTCATGTCTCAAGGAAGAATTCCCAGTCTGGTTTATTGATCCTTTCGAAAGTTAAACAATAAAAACTGTTTTAGGTAGGTCAATTTTTTTTTCTGGCACCTTGTTGTGCTAAGTTGTAACTATAATATCAGTATTTTTTTTGCTCGTTTTTCAAAATTCTTCGGTCATTCTAGAATCGTAAAAAATTGCGCTATCTACCTTTTCTTTAATGCTCTTAGTCCAGATGGGTCTTTTTCTCGGATTGTGATGGGGGAGGGGGTGATCTGGACATTATTTTTCGGGTTGAACCGGATGGTGTCCGGTTCTACTCTAAATGGGCAAGAGTAGATTAATTTTTATTTCTTTGCTTACGACCATTTTACCAAATTTTACCAAAACAACATATTTTCCCACGAAAAAAATTCAAGCCAGAAATGGTAGGAGGAGGTCCTCCTGGCTCCCTTAGCCATGCACACCCGTCGGGTTGGGTGAATGGCGACACTTTTTTGTTGGCTCTAGAAAACTTTTGGAAGCATTGCCGCTCTTCAAAAGATAATTCTCATCTCCTTTTGCTTGATAATCATGAGAGTCACCGTGATCGAAGATGTGTTTCTTTCTACAATGAAAACGGTATTGTCCTTCTAACTTTCCACCACATTGTTCCCACCAATTCCAACCCTTAGATATTGGTGTTCTTGGTTCTTTCAATAACCCTTAAGCTAAAATGAAATGAGTGGCTCCAGTTAAACCCTTGAAAAAGGATGTCTATTCACCAGGTGCCTGAGGTTTGTCTATCGCCTTACCTAGAGAAGTTTTCACCGGACAATATCACATCCTCTTTCAAAAAGGCTGGAATCTGGCCTTTCAATAGAAATATATTCAGTGAGGTAGATTTCCTCATGTCCAAAGTGATGGACCGACTCATTCAAGATCAAGTAAGTTCTAATCAGGTAAATGTAGCAGCCTAGGAACTTGATGAAATTTGCCAGTATGGAGGCAACGAATATATTTCTACTCCTGGAAGATCAACTGACCCCTGTCCTGCTCCCAGGCCATCAGCCACCAACCTGCAAGTCAGTTGGCAAAAATAAACCCAGAAATGATTAGAACTTTCCTGCTTATGACAAATGTTCACGAAAAGCTCTCGTAAGCGCCACAAAACAGGCAAAACCAGGATACTCACTGACACTCCAGAAAAGAAAAAATTGAGGCAAAAAGTTTGGAAAGGGAGAGAAAAAACAACCTAAGGAGACCCCCGTGGTAGATCCCGAGCTGGATGATTCATCTCATGATTCATTACACCTTAGCGAAGAAGACAATAATGATGACCTGCCGTTCGGTCCATCTTCCGTGTCAGTAGGAGATTATGTCCTTGTCAAATTTCAGCTAAAGAAGTCAACCCTCTGCTATGTTGGCTTAGGGCAGAAGATTGCAGAAGGTGAAGCTACGATTAATTTCATGTGCAAGAAAAGTGGAAGGTTTGTCCTCCCTAAGGCAGAAGATGTTGCAAGTTTGGATTTTTCTGATATTCTCCAAAGTCTGCGAAAACCTTTTTCCTGTTGAGAAACCAGCAGAGTGCCTCAAAGCTTTTGCTTCGAATTTGATTTTTCGCCACACAATATGTCTTAATCAAGCAAGTTTATAATTTTTATTATTTTCTACAACTGCATTCGAAGTAAAAAAAAAAAAACTGTTTGTGGATGAATTTACTGTTTGTACATGACTGCTGGTAGATTTTTGGCATTTTTTTAGTTTGTCCGGCTCAAGCCCCGGCATGTTTGCAGATTTTGAGAAAATTCAGAGAACAAAAATCTGAAAAAAAATCTCAAGCATTCTTTATTCTGAGATTTATCTATAGAACACCAAATTTCGGTTATCCATTTATTAACAAATGGGATGTTTGTGGTTGGTGAATTTTGTCCAGTTCAACCTTGACATCCCCTACTTTATTTTTGTTGATGTCTAATACTTTTGGTCTACTTACAGTTCTTGATACAATTTCCTATATAATTTTCAAAATTGTTTACTGTTTTGTTTTGTATTTTTTTGTATTTTTTTTCTTTTCTTTTTTATTTACAAAGGTTACTTGGAAAAAAGTATATTTTGGAAAAAAAACTGAGTAAGTCTTAGTGATGGAGAAAAAAAAATTAGTGAGGTATTCAGAAACTGAGCCTTGACGAACAAGGTAATAAAACTTGACCAATAAAGGTAGTGATAAATTCCTAGGGGGTAGCACCCTAGCATGTATTTGACACCTATATTCTTATTACCTCCTGATGAGCCTCTAAGCATGCTTTTGGAAGAAGATCAATATCTGCAGCAAAAGCCAGCTTTATAAAAATCTTTAAAAAAAACTCTTTCATATTCACAAAATAAAAAAATAAAAAGTTGTTTAATAAAATCTTGAATTGCTGAGAACCCCATGAATTTAAATCATTATACATTAAACCTTCAGTTTATTTTCATTAGTTCTTTCCAGTCACCTAGTTATTATTATCAGTTGCTGAGATTCCCATGAATTAAAATCATTATACATTAAACCCTCAGTTTGTTTTCACTAGTTCTTTCCGGTTAACTAATTATTAATTTGATTTAATTTTTAACTCTATCGTCATTTTGAAAAATCAAAAAGGACTGCTCAAAATATATAGTTTTCAATAAAGTGTAAATGATGCAATAGTCTTCAGAATGTTAGGGGTAGTAGGAGGTAGTAAACCCATTCCTGTTTTTAGTAACCTTCTGGTTGTTTTAAGCTTGACTTGATTATTCGTTTTAATTTCTACTCGTTTTAAGAATTATTTATTTATCTATGTCAGTATCTGTTATATTTACGTTTGATGTGATTATTTGTTTTAATTTCTTTTCGTTTTTGGTTTCATTTATTCACTAATAGTATTTTCTGGTCGTTTAAAGTTTGAATTGTTATAGGATTTTTTTTTTCTGCTTGGTTAGGTTTTAGCATGGCTCTTCACTATTTTCGAAAAATTTGTCTTTTGGAAAAGGGTTTTTAAATTTATCTTTAGGTTGAGCAACATGTTCAAAAGTCTGGTTGATTGGTGTGTCTGGAACTTCAAGTTAATTCACCTGCGACGGCAACTACTAACACCTCATTGCACTACCTAGCTTGATATAGGTAACAAAACAGGGCACACTTCTTCTTTGCCGTAAACTGCTCAA
The DNA here is from genome assembly GCF_049724085.1 of Artemia sp. Qi Xiang Cuo. Lineage (NCBI taxonomy): Eukaryota > Metazoa > Arthropoda > Branchiopoda > Anostraca > Artemiidae > Artemia > Artemia sp. Qi Xiang Cuo. The sequence goes on from NC_142796.1 coordinate 52,313,675, forward strand.
ATCTTCACTCTTTTTATTCCTATCAATCCAGCTATGGCTATTCAAAATGATCTACCGTTACAGACGCGCTAACAACAAAATATGAAGTTTTTACAACGCCTTAAATTTCTAAAATAAAAGAATTCTTGGGATGTACGAATGAGAGACCATAAGGAAAAGGCTATAAACATAGAGTCCAAAGAAAAATGATTCGTGTAGACCATGGCTTGGCAAAATTCCCTACAAAAGAGAGATATATTCGATAAAAATTCTCAAGTCGTAACACTGGACGGGAATTGCAGTTTCGTCTTCTTCTTCAATAAATAACATATCGCCCCAGCTTAGTGCCTTATTTATCACGAAAAAGTGCATTTTTCAGAGGGAACGCACTGTTATCTTCCTGTAGGATTTAGATATGAACCATTTATAGGTTTTTCTGTAGGGTTGGTTACTCTTGGCCACCTCCCCTGCATCTCAAATAACCCCTGTTCCTGCCACATGAAGCAGAATTCCATGAAGCCACAACTGCTCGCACCATGCATAGCACATTTTGTACAACGCTTGACAGTCACCCACTGGTAAACAGGATTTTTTAAGTCAGCGACCCCTCAGGATCTTTATTTCATTTTATAATATATCAAATTTTGAATATTTCTGTAAAACGAGTTTTCGAGAATAAGTGGAATCATTGTCAATATTTATTTAAAACTGAAGAATATCACTTACTTTCCTCTATGGCAGCATGTAAAAAATAAAAATAAATAATAAACTACCATCTCACTACCTCTTTATTACGTGCTTTACTACCCAAAAGGAAACAAGAATATAAAGAAGAAACATCAAAAATATAAATAAACATCAAAATTGAAGAATAACTACCAAATGCTACTAACTTCCTGTGTGTTATATTTATCACCGACGAGGCATTTCAATTATTAAACATCGAATAAGAATTGAAAAAGACAGTCAATGATAAAACTTAAGCACGTTCTTCAGGGCCCAGGTTTTTTTTTTTTTTTTTTTTTTTTTTTTTTTTTTTTTTTTTTTTTAACCAAGAAACATAAAGACATCTAAAATTGGAGATACCGATTGCTGATTTTGGTGTCCAGGAAAGCCAATAAAATAGATTAAACTGCATGATATTTCACCCGTATCGAAAATGTACCGTAGGGACTATTGCTTGGTAAAATCTTTATACTAGAAAAACACAAGCTATTGGAATAAATAGAAGAACACTAGAGAAAGACCTTTGTCGATATAACAGCTTCACCCTCCTTCTAACAAGAATCACAAATTTAAAATCTTATGCCCGTGCCACATCATAGTCACATTTATCAATAAAGAAAGCCAAATATCATGAATAACAAGGCAATTTTCTTGATTTTAGCGTCACACTTGTATTTAAAAAGCAAAAAATTAAAATTGCAAGAAATGAGTTTCAAGAGTGTGCACCAGCAGTAATTTGTGTCCAACTGTTCCTTACTAATACTAAATCTTCTTAACTTTTGTCTGATTCCTCTCCCAGATAGAAAAACCGCTGTTATAAGTTCCAGCTTTTCAAGTTATAAAAAATATGCATTAAACCTTGACTCTGATTGCTCAGTCAAGAAATTTATGCTTGAAAGTTGAACTATGTTCAACTCGAGAAATTACGAACGGCGAACGTAATTAGCGCTGTAGTCGTGCGTATTTTGATTTTATCGACAAGTGTGACTTTAATGTGGAACGGGCATTAAGCAAACTGGATTACTTAGCTCCTTACATTCAGGGAGACAACATCAACACCTATTTTATTTATTAGATTTCCCATGGTACAGGGATTAGCAAGCTATACCCTGACTTTACACACCTCTGGGCCCCAATATAGCAAACAGTTACCCCGATTTTAAATCCCGAAGGGCAACGAACAAGGTGCAGAAGACCCAACTATAGTGAGAACCAACTTTTAACTGTTATTAATTAAAAAAAAATTTCCACAAAATAAGTTTTTCAAAGAAAAGTAAAGAACTCCATTAAACAAAAAATGAGCAAAAATAAAATCAAATAATCTACCAAGCGTGAAACTACCACAAATCAGTATCGACACATAAATTAAACCCAAACAAACAGAAATTGCAATAAATACTGACTCAAACTCAAAACGAGCAGAAATTAACATTAGTTGGGCTCAAAACCCCTATGCCTTCCCAAGGCCAGAACATAATTTGCACTTTACTGAAAAAGTATAAATATGTTTTTTACTTTTATAACTTTAATAAGTCAAATAATATTAATATTTTGATTACTAAATATCAGTATATGTATATTAAACTGACAATGCACATTCATTTGTATTGATTGGCAATTGGAATGGCTAGTGCCCTTTTTAATTGTCGAAAGTGATTGGAAGGCAGCTAATACCCCTTCCACGCCCACCATTTCCTCAAAGACATCCAGTCAAAATTTTGAGATGGCCATTTTGTTCAATGGCACTAGCCATTCCAATTTCCAATCGAATGAGCCCTTTTTGAAGTTTCTACGACAACTCCTTCGATACGAAGTGCCCTGGTATGGAAAAAAAATACATTGTGCCAACATCGTTCTTTACTTAGGCAGCGCGATTGCGCTGCCTATGATAGATTCAATGTTTGTTATGCACTTTGTAACCACATCTTAATTTTTTTTCGTGTGTTATGTCCTTGCTAATCATAGTGTTAAGTGTTAGAAGTCTTGATGTAGGACATATAGGTAGATCAAATTTAAGGCCAGAGGTGTGAAGATTTGATATTTGTTTTATTTGGCAATTTTCAGGCAAGAGTTTTTAGTTCTGAAGTCCCTCCTCAAAAACCAGAGAATTTCAGAAAATACGTGTCACTGGAACATTCCTATTTTTAAGCTGAGCCCCTCCCCTCAAAAAATCTGGGTTTGTTTTTGTACGGAATAGTTTTTCACATTTAAACTTTTGTATAATAATATTTTTATTTTCTATAAGGAATTGTGTTGTTAGATTACCACTAATTATGCAACCTTATACAACACATGTTAAATAATTTTGAACTTACCAGAGGTCTTTATTGAAGAGTCAACTATGAGACATACAGTAACTAAATGAGAAAAGTTTGGAGAGGAAAAGTCCAAGTGTAGCTTATTGCGAAAAATTACTAATAAACGCACCAAAAAACTTAAAAAGAAGTACTTGTGACTAGGCGGCTGCTTAAATTTTTGAAAAGTAACAATTGACCAAACCAAAAAAGAAAGAAACAATACAAATCACATGGATAAAATTACACAAATTTGATAAATTACATAATTAATTTAAAAACTATAACCAATCTCTCATCAACCATTTTAAATAAAAATAATAATAGAAACAATATTAAAAATAGTAAATAAATAAAAAATATGAGCCTTTTCTCAATATGTAGTTTAACAAGCATTGGGACACAGGAAAGTTGGGAAGAATCCTTCCTCAATTTGACAAAACTGCCTTATCCTGGCAAAATTCCTAGTTTTTGAATCTGAAAACGACCCCTAGGAAATCTGATAAATCAGGGAATGCACAATTAAGTCTTTTAATATTTGAGATTCCCTCTCAAAGCTCTCTATACAAAACTCAGGGATAAAGGCTGCTAGAACATATCACTCATACTCGAACCGGATTCCTACTCTTTTGACTCTCAACTGCTTTAGTTTTATTGTCATGTTGTTATTTTGCTGATGTTTGAGTGGATTAACAGCTCATATATGTAAGAGATAGGATATTTATTTAAAAAAATGTCCGCCACAAGCCCGGAAGGGTTGAATTCGCATTTCGGAGTCACCCCCCCCAAAAAAAAATAGCACAGCAACTAAAAAACTAGCTAAACAATGCAAAAAACAACAATATCAGAAAGGCAAAGCCATTCATTAGTAAAAAAAAAAAAAAAAAAAAAAAAAAAAAAAATAAAGCGGAAAAATGTAAAAAAGTTAAAAAGATAAAAACTAAAACAAAACTAAAAAACGAGTGAGATAAAATTAGCGTTAAAAAGGTTTAAAAGAGAACATATAAACAAGGGGGAGGGAACAAAAGAATCAAACGAACCAAAACTTGGGTATCATCAGTACCAAAGGAACAAAAAAAAGAAAAAAGGGAAAACTAGCAGTTTATTTGATCAGTAATGAAGGGGACAAAGGTTTTTTCGTACCTGGAGGTTAAGCAACACATGGGAGACAAGATAGGAACGGGTTCAGAAACGGTACGTGGCAGGTGGTGTCGATAGGGAGTGTCTTTTGGGGCAAATGTTCTCCGTGCGGAAGTTTATTTTTGCAAAACGGAGGCACATCGTTCCTCTCCTGTGCAGAGTTTCCAGCTTGGCCTTTCAAACAGTTCGTGGTAACGAACTGTAAGTAAGGAGCGACCCGGCTCAATGGTAACCGAAACTCTAAAAAACGGAATTTTGGTACCAATAGATACATCAAAAGAATCAGATTTTAATTCTGATTTCAAATATATAAGTTTCATCAAGTTTAATCTTACCCGTCAAAAGGTACGCGCCTGAGAAAATTTGGCTGATTTTCGAAAAAAGGGGGAAAGACCCCCTAAAAGTTATAGAACCTTAATTAAATTCACACCATCATATTCAGCATATCAGAGAATCCTACTGAAGAGGTTTCAAGCTCCTATCTACAAAAATGTGGAATTTTGCATTTTTTGCCAGAAGAAAGATCACGGGTGCGTGTTTATTTGTTTTTTTTTTCCAGGGGTAATCGTATTGACCCAGTGGTCCAAGAATATCGTAAGAGGGCTCATTGGAACGGAAATTAAAAGTTCTAGTGCCCTTTTTAAGTGACCAAAAAAAATGGAGGGCAACTAGGCCCCCTCCCACGCTCATTTTTTTCTCAAAGTCACCCAATTAAAATTTTGAGATAGCCATTTTGCTCAGCATAGTCAAAAATCTAATAAATATGTCTTTTACGATGACTTATCCCCCACAGTTCCCAGGGGAAGGGCTGCAAGTTGTGAACTTTGCCCATTGCTTACATATTGTATTGGTTATTGGGAAGTATACAGACAATTTCAGGAAGAATTTTTTTTCTGGTGGGGGGGAGGGGGCTGGAGGAGGGGATTACTCGGGAAAAATCTTTCCGTGGAGAATGTTCCTTCGGGGTAAGGGACATTTCTATGAAGGAGGCGCCGTATTTCCAAGCATTATTTAAAAAACGATCAGAAATTAAATTGAAAAAACAAGTTTTTTCAACTGAAAGTAAAGAGCAACATTAGAACTTAAAATGAACAGAAATTATTACGTATATGAGGGGGTTCTCCCCCAAGTCAATACCTCGCTCTTTACGCTACAGTTTTTTTAGTGCTTTCAAAAGAGCTATCTATTCTAATTAAACGGCCTTTGTGATTCAGGGGTTTGTGAATTAAAAAATTTTTAACTTTTAACGTAAAGAGCGTGGTATTGAATAAGGGGAGAACACCCTCATATACGTAATAACATATACGTAATAAAAAAAAAAATAAAATAAAAACACACATTTTAAAAAAAAAAAAAGCGATCCGGCTAAATAGTAAGCGAAACTTTTAAAAACGGAACTTTGATGTCAATAAATGTATCAAAAGAATGGGCTTATAATGCTGATTCTAAATATATGAATTTTATTAAGTTTAGTATTACTCATCAAAGGCTACGAGCCTGAGAAAATTTACCTGATTTTTTAAAAAGGGGGGAAACATCCCCTAAAAGTGACAAAATATTTTAATAAAAATCACACCGTCAGATTCAGCGTATCAGAAAACCCTATAACATAGGTTTCAAGCTCATATCTGCAAAAATCTGCAACTTTGTATTTTTTGCCAGAAGAAAAATATACGAATATAGAAGTTCGTTACGTAAGTTAATTCGTAAATTACGTCAGAACCAAATTTAGAGACAGCCATTTAGCAAAAGAAAAGTAAATTTTTTATGCAAATTTTGTTTACTTATTCAATGACGGCGAGCCAAAATAAAAGGTGCATTAACTAAAAAACGATCAGAAATTAAATAAAAAAAACAAATTTTTTAAACTGAAAGTAAGGAGCGACATTAAAACTTAAAACGAGCAGAAATTATTTCGTATATGAAAGGGCTGTCCCCTCCTCAACGCCTCGCTCTTTACGCTAAAGTTTGACTCTGTCTCACAACTTTATTTTTTAAAACAATAAAAAACTTTAGCGTAAAGAGCGAGGCGTTGAGGAGGGGACAGCCCCTTTCATATACGAAATAATTTCTGCTCGTTTTAAGTTTTAATGTCGCTCCTTACTTTCAGTTTAAAAAACTAGTTTTTTTTTATTTAATTTTTTTCAAAGGAGCGAGTATGGTACCTAGGCCTCTTTAAGAATTATTATCAAGGCTCTTTATAGAATGGATTCAATTTTTTCTGATTCATCATGGGAGATGCCATGATACCAAAATGAACAAGCATATTCAAGATGCTGGCAGACAAAGAAAGTATAGATCCTTCAAGAATGGGAAGGGGGACGTTAATTATCTTTTAAGTCTTGAGTGTTAGTGAAGCCATGTGACTTTGAAAATCAAACAAATGAAATTTTGACACATGCCACGACAACACTTAAAATATGTTGTGACTCTACAAAGATGTTGTTCAGAGTGTTTTTTCTTAAATCACTGATATTGGTCTGTGTATCCCATCACTATCCTTCTGTGGTCAAATAACATATTTAAAAACATAAGTTCAAATTTAATTATAATTAATAATATTTATATAAAAATAAACACACACACACACACACACACACACACACACACACACACACACACACACACACACACACACACACACACACACACACACACACACACACACACACACACACACACACACACACACACACACACACACACACACACACACACACACACACACACACACACACACACACACACACACACACACACACACACACACACACACACACACACACACACACACACACACACACACACACACACACACACACACACACACACACACACACACACACACACACACACACACACACACACACACACACACACACACACACACACACACACACACACACACACACACACACACACACACACACACACACACACACACACACACACACACACACACACACACACACACACACACACACACACACACACACACACACACACACACACACACACACACACACACACACACACACACACACACACACACACACACACACACACACACACACACACACACACACACACACACACACACACACACACACACACACACACACACACACACACACACACACACACACACACACACACACACACACACACACACACACACACACACACACACACACACACACACACACACACACACACACACACACACACACACACACACACACACACACACACACACACACACACACACACACACACACACACACACACACACACACACACACACACACACACACACACACACACACACACACACACACACACACACACACACACACACACACACACACACACACACACACACACACACACACACACACACACACACACACACACACACACACACACACACACACACACACACACACACACACACACACACACACACACACACACACACACACACACACACACACACACACACACACACACACACACACACACACACACACACACACACACACACACACACACACACACACACACACACACACACACACACACACACACACACACACACACACACACACACACACACACACACACACACACACACACACACACACACACACACACACACACACACACACACACACACACACACACACACACACACACACACACACACACACACACACACACACACACACACACACACACACACACACACACACACACACACACACACACACACACACACACACACACACACACACACACACACACACACACACACACACACACACACACACACACACACACACACACACACACACACACACACACACACACACACACACACACACACACACACACACACACACACACACACACACACACACACACACACACACACACACACACACACACACACACACACACACACACACACACACACACACACACACACACACACACACACACACACACACACACACACACACACACACACACACACACACACACACACACACACACACACACACACACACACACACACACACACACACACACACACACACACACACACACACACACACACACACACACACACACACACACACACACACACACACACACACACACACACACACACACACACACACACACACACACACACACACACACACACACACACACACACACACACACACACACACACACACACACACACACACACACACACACACACACACACACACACACACACACACACACACACACACACACACACACACACACACACACACACACACACACACACACACACACACACACACACACACACACACACACACACACACACACACACACACACACACACACACACACACACACACACACACACACACACACACACACACACACACACACACACACACACACACACACACACACACACACACACACACACACACACACACACACACACACACACACACACACACACACACACACACACACACACACACACACACACACACACACACACACACACACACACACACACACACACACACACACACACACACACACACACACACACACACACACACACACACACACACACACACACACACACACACACACACACACACACACACACACACACACACACACACACACACACACACACACACACACACACACACACACACACACACACACACACACACACACACACACACACACACACACACACACACACACACACACACACACACACACACACACACACACACACACACACACACACACACACACATCACTATTGAATAATAAAGAGGGCACTAGCCCTTTCAATTTCCAATCGACTGAACCTTTTTTGAAGTTTCTACGACAACAAGAGACCATCTCAAAATTTCTGTCAGATGCATTACGTGCCCGCTCTGAAATTTATACAATCACCCTTCTATACATACCTTATATACCCCCAGGGCATAACTTACTTCGCCCTGTGGGCTGTGGTGGGGAGGGGGGTCACCGTCAGAGACATAAATTCCGGTCCTTTCAATCACGTTGAACAAAATGATTATCTCAAAATTTTTATTTTATGTGTTTGGGGAGATTCTGGCTGAGAGAGGGGGGTTAGTTACCCTCCAATCACTTTCGACTATTAAAAAGGGCACTGGCCCTTTCAGTTTCCAATCGAATGAACAGTTTTCGAAGTTTCTACGGCAACCCATGACCATCTACAAATTTCTATCAGATGCGTTTCTAGAAAATGGAAGGTGTAGGGGGGGGGTCTCCACCCTGCGATCACTCTGAGTCTTAAAAAGGGCACAAGAACTTCTGATTATGAATATAATGAATCCACTCCGAAATTTATACACTCAAGCTTTCTATATATACCTTATATGCCCCTAGGGCTTAACTTACAACTATTGCCCTGAGGGCTGTGGGGAAGTTGCCATCCTCAAGATAATTTCCAGACCCTTCAATTACGTTGTTCAAAATGGCTATCTGAAAATTATGATTGGATGTATTTGGCGAAATGGTGGGATTGGAAGTGGGGTTAGTTGCCCTCCGATCACTTTCAACTATTAAAAAGGGCACTTGCTCTTTCAATTTCCAATCGAATGAGCTGTTTTCGAAGTTTCTACGACAACAAATGACCATCTAAAAATTAAAATCAGACGCATTTTGGGAAAATGCGAGGTGTGGGGGGGTATCCACCCTCCGATCACTCTGAATCTTAAAAAGAGCACTAAAACTTCTGATTACCAATCGAATTTGCCCCCTAAAAAGGTTATACGATCATCCTTTCTGTGTATACCTTATATGCACACAGGTAACTTACAACCCTTGCCCCGAAGGCTTTAGGAGTTTTTCATCCTCAAAGATATAATTTCCAAACCTTTTAATTACGTTGAAAAAATAGCTATATCAAAATTTTTATTAGATGTGTTTGGAGAAATGGTGAGCGTGGGAGGGGGGTTAGTTACACTCCAGTCACTTTCTAATATTAAAACGGACACTGCCTTTTTCAATTTACAATGGAATGAGGTGTTTTTAAAGTCACTTCGAAAACAAATTGCCATCTCAAAATTTCTGTCAGATGTATTTGGGGAAAATACGAGGTGTGGGGTAGGGGTATCCCCCTATGATCACTTTGAATCGGAAAAAGGGCACTAGAAATTTTGATTACCCATCCAATGAGCCCCATCCAAAGTTTATACGATCACCCTTTTTATATAAGCCTTATATGCCTCCAGGGCATAACTTACAACCCTTGCCCTGAGGGCTCTGGGAAGGTTGTCATTCTCAAAGACATAATTTCCGGACCTTTCGATTACGTTGAACCAATGGCTTTCTAAAAATTTGGATTGGATGGGCCTGAGGAAATGGTGGGCGTGGGAGGGAAATTAGTTGCCTGCCAACCGCATTCGACTAATTAAAAAGGGCACTAGCCCTTCCATTATCTAATCGAATGAGCCTTTTTCGAAGTTTCTACGACAACAAATGGCCATCTCAAAATTTCTATAAGATGCATTTCAGGAAAAAATGTGGTGTAGGGGGTATCCACCCTCCCGTCACTCTGAATCTAGAAAAGGGCACTAAAACCTCTGATTAGCAATCCAATAAGCCCTCCGGAAGTTTATACAATCACCCTTTCTATATACGCCCCATTTGTCCCAAGAGCATAACTTACAGCCCTTGCCCTGACTGTTGTAGGGAGGGGGGGTTATCATCCTCAAATACATAATTTTTGAAGCGTGAGGAGGGGTATGCACCCTTCAATCCCTCTGAATCTTAAAGAGGGCACTAGAACTTCTGATTAACAATCCAATGAGCCCCCTCCGAAGTTTATACGATCACCCTTTCCATATAAACCTTAAATGCCCCCAGGGCATAACTTACAACCCTTGCCCTGAGGGTTGTGGGAAGGGGGTTGTCATCCTCAAAGACATAATTTCATTACCTTTCAATTAAGTTGAATAAAATGGCTATCTCAAAATTTTGATTGAACATTTTTGGAGAAATAGTGAGTGTGGAAGGGGGGTTAGTTGCCCTCCAATCACTTTCAACTATTAAAAAGGGCACTAGCCCTTTCTATTTCCAGTTGAATGAGCATTTTTAGAAGTTTCTACGACAACAAATGGTCATTTATAAATTTCAATCAGATTCATTTCAGGAAAATATGAGGTGTGGGGGAGGGGTTATCCGAACTCCGATCACTTTTAATCTTATATAGGGTACTAGAACTTTTGATTACCAATCCAAAGAGCCCCCTCCGAAGTTTCTACGACCATCCTTTTTATACAAACTTTATACGCCCGCAGGCCATAACTTAAAATCCTTGCCCTGAGGGCTGTGGGGGTTTTTATTCCTCAAAGACATAATTTCTGAACCCTTGATCTACGTTAAACATAATGGCTATCTCAAAATTTTAATTGGTTGCGTTTTAAGAAATGGTGGGTGTGGGAGGTTAGCTGCCCTCCAATCACTTTTAATTATTCAAAAGGGAACTAGCCCTTTAAATTTCTGATCGAATGAGCTCTTTTCGAAGTTTATACTACGACTCCTTTAATACGAAGTGCCCTGGTCTAAAAACAAAACAAAACAAAAACAAATAAAATATTATGCTCACATCTCTCTTTACTTAGGGAGCGCTATCACGCTGCCTTTGAAACCAAATATACCCCCAGTGCATAACCTACAATCCTTGAAAATACGATCATGATCGTAAAATACGAGGATGTGGTGGCGGGGGGGGGGGGTTCGTATTCACCCTTTGATCACTCTCAATCTTAAAAAGGACACTAGAACTTCTGATTATCAATCCGATGGGCCCCTTTCTGAAGTTTATACGATCACCCTTTCTTTATAAACCTTAAATGCCTCCAGGGCCTAACTTAAAACCCTTGTCCTGAGGGCTGTGAGGGGTGGTTTTCATCCTTGAAGACATAATTTCTGGACCTATCAATTACGTTGAACAAAATGGCTATCTCAAAATTTTGATTGGATATGTTTGGGGAAATGGTGAGCATGGGAGGCGGGTTAGTTGCCCTACAAACACTTTGGACTATTAAAAAGGGCACTAACCCTTTAAGTTTCCAATCGAATGAGCTCTTTTAGAAGTTTTTACGACAACAGATGGCCATCTCAGAATTTCTATCAGATGAATTTTAGGAAAGTAGGAGGTGTGTGTGAGTGTGGGGAGGGGGGGGGGGTAATCCACCCTCCGAGCGCTCTCAATCTTATAAATGGCACTAGAACTTCTGATCACCAATCCAATGAGAACCATCCAAATTTTACACGATCACCCTTTCTATATATACCTTATAAGCCCCCGGGGCATAATTTATAACCTTTGCCCTGAGGGCTGTCGGGGGTTTGTCACCCTTGAAGACATAATTTCTGGACCTTTCAATTACGCTGAACAAAATGGCTGTCTCAAAATTTTGATTGGATGTGTTTGGGGAAATACTGGGCGTGGGAGGAGGGGTTGGTTGCCTACCAATCACTTTCGACTATTAAAATGGGCACTAGCCTTTTAAATTTCTTATCGAATGAGCTCTTTTCGACGTTTCTACGACAACAAATGGTCATTTCAAAATTTCTACTAGATATTTTTCGGGAAAATATGAGGTGTGGAGGTATCCACCCTCCGATCGCTCTGAATCTTAAACAGGGCACTAGAACGTCCGATTACCAATCCAATGAGCCCCCTCGTAAGTTTATACGGTCACCCTGTCTATATACCTTAAATGTCCCCAAGGCATAACTTACAACCCTTTCCCTGAAGGGTCTGTGGGGTGGTCATCCTCAAAGACATAATTTCCGGAGCTTGCAATTATGTCGAACAAAATGACTATCTCAAAATTTATATTGGGGGAATGGTGGGCGTGGGAGGGGGTTAGTTGCCCCCCAATCACATTGGACTATTAAATAGGGCACTAGCCCTTTCATTTTCTTATCGAATGAGCCTTTTTCGAAGTTTCTACGATAATAAATAGCCATCTCAAAATTTCTATCAGATGCATTTCGGGAACCCTTTTCCTGAGGGCTCTGGGGGTGGGGGTCCATACTCAAAGACGTAATTCTAGGACCTTTCATTTACGGTGAACAAAATGGCTATCTGAAAATTTTGATTGGGTGTGTTTGTGAAAATGGTGGGCGTGGAAGGGGGGTTAGTTGCCCTCCAATCACTTTCGACTATTAACAATAGCCCTTTCAATTTCCAATCGAATCAGCCTTTTTTGTTTTTACGACAACAAATGACCGTCTAAAAATTTCTATCAGATGCTTTTCAGGAAAATACGAGGTGTCGCGGGGGGGGGGGGACTATCCACCCTCTGATCACTTTAAATTTTAAAAAGGGCACTCGGACTTCTGATTACCAAACCAATGAGCCACCTCCGAAATTTATATGATCACCCTATCTATATATACCTTATATGCCCTTAGGGCGCAACTTACAACCCTTGCATTGAGGGGTTCGGGGGGGGGGGGGGTCCATCTTCAAAGATGTAATTTCCGGACCTTTCAACTACGCTGAACAAAATTGCTATCTCAAAATTTTTATTGGATGTATTTGGGGAAATGGTGGGCGTGGCATGGGGGTTAGTTGCCCTCTAATCACTTTCGACTGTTAAAAAGGGTACTAGCCCTTTCAATTTTCAATCGAATGAGCCTTTTATAAGTTTTTACGACAACAAATAGCGATCTCAAATGTATTTTGGGAAAATACGAGGTGCAGGGGGTGAGGGAGGGGGGGGGGTGATAACCACCCTCCCATCGCTCGAAATCTCAAAAAACGCACTAAAAATTGTAATTAGCAATCCAGCGAGCCCCTTCCGAAGTTTATACGATCACCCTTTCTATATAAACCTTATATGCCTTAGGGCATAACCTACAGCCCTTGCCTTGAGGGCTCTGGGGGGAGGGTGTTATCCTCAAAGATATAATTTCCGGACCTTTCAATGACGTTGAACAAAATAGCTATCTCAAAATTTTCATTGGATGTGTTTGGGGAAATGGTGGGCGTGGAAGGGGTGTTAGTTGCCCTCCAATCACTTTCGACTATTAAAAAGGGCACAAGCCCTTTCAATTTCCAGTCAAATATTTTCTTTTCGAAGTTTTTACGACAACTCCTTCGATATGAAGTGCCCTGGTCTAAAAGAAAAAAAATAATAGATTGTGCCCTCATCGCTCTTTACTTAGGCAGCGCTATTGCGTTCCCTATGATGTGTTCTGACCCTGCGTTTTTTTGTCATTCAAAAATGAATAAATAATAAGTCTGTTTGTTCATCAAAAATATTTTACGTAATTCTTCTATGACAATAGGAAATAAAAGAGGATGAAGATTTGCTAGATGTTTTCCAGAGAAATTGCTTGCGGATTCTTCTGGGTACCCGGCTGACTGACCGTATTTCAAACAGTAGGCTGTACGAAAAGTGTGGGCTGTACCGCTTTCTAGGGCTATAATGAGAGAATGGTTGAGAGAGCTAGGACATGGTCTGTAGTTGGAGGACGATAGCGTGCCAAAGATTGCCCGTTTCGGCAAGCGGTCCAGGACTGAACAAGAGTCATATCATCCGCGGTTTGGATGGATGGATGTCGTAAAGAATCATCAAAGGGAAGTGAGAATTTTATGAGAGGCCGTAAGGAGGGAGGCTTTGGGTAGATTGTGATGCAGGAGCAGCGTGCGTAGCTGTGTTGGCCTCGGGTAATAGAAAATAAATTTGGACCGAAGCAGTCCCTACATTGCCCTTATTACTGATTAAATAACAAAAACAAGTTTTTTTGAACTGAAAGTACGGAGCAACATTGAAACTTAAAACGAACAGAAATTGTTACGTATATGAAGGGGGTCACCCCCCCCCTTATCAACACCGCACTCTTTATGCTAAAGTTTTTTAATGTTTTTAAAAAGCTTCTTATTGTTCTAATCAAACGACCCTTGTGTTTCAGGAGTCGTTCTTAAAGAATTGGGAAAAAATTTAAATAATGCCAGGAAGTCTGGCTGCGCCCCCATGGAGGAATCCCCCTCCCCATGAAAATATCATCTAGACCATTCAATTCCGGTGAAAATACCCCGGACAATTACCCTTAACATCTCTACGCGTAAAATTGAGACGGAAAGAGAAAGCAAGACATTAAAAAAGGAATTTGCTTAGGAATTAATTCAAATTCCCCCACTGTAAAATTTTCCCTGAAATATTTACCCCCTGAATACTTCCCTTCCCGTGAAAAATTTTCTCTGGAAAAACCCCCAGCAGAAAATTCCCCCCCTCCCCCACCCGAAAATATATGCATACTTCCCAGTAACAAATACTATAGGTAAACAATGGGTAAATTTTGTAACTAACAGACCTTTTCTATGGGACTGGGGGGGGGGTCATTTTATATCCAAAGTCCTAGTTGCTGGGCCTTTCAACTATGAAAACATAATGGCTATCTCTAAATTTAAATTTTTGTGAACAAATAGGTGGGGGAGGGGGCCTAGTTGCCCTCTAATCTTTTTGGTCACTTAAAAAGGAAAAAGAGCTTTTAGTTTTCTTTTGAATGAGCCCTCTTCAATATTCTAGGACCACTGGGTCGATACAATGACCCCTGGAAAAAAAGCAAACAAACAAATAAACACGCATCTGTGATCTTTCTTCTGACAACAAATAGAAAATTTCTTATTTTTTTATAGGAGGTTCAAACCTCTACAATAAGGTTCTTTGATATGCTGACAATGTGGTTTTCATTAAGATTTTTTGAAATTTAAGGGGCGTTTTCCCTACTATTTCGAAAATAGGGCGAATTTTCTCATGATCTTAGACTTTGATGGGTTATATTAAACTTAATGAAAATTTTATATCTGGATTCAGCATAATAAGCCAATTTAATTTATATTTCTATTGGTATCAATAAGTAGTAATGTATCTATTGATTGAAAATACACATGAAATTACACAAGAATATGCAGTACAGTTTCACGTGCACATTGTAAAAAGCGAGTAATCCTTTACCTATAAAGTGGTCAATCACGTTTTGAGAGTATAGTCGAGATTGTATAAGACAATCAGACTGGTTATTGCTATATATTTCAATTACACATGGAATTTTACAAGAATATACAGTACAGTTTCACGTACACATTGCAAAAAGCGACCAAACATTTTATACCTATAAAGTTGTCAAACACGTTTTGAGACTATAGTCAGGATTGTATTAGACAATCAGACTGCTTATTGCAATATATTTCAAACTTACATGGAATTTCACAAGAATATGCAGTACAGTTTCACGCGGACATTTTAAAAAGCTGGCAAACCTATAAAGTGGTCAAACACGTTTTAAGAGTATAATTGTGATTATATAACACAACCAGACTGGTTTTTGAGACAACACCCATTTTTTAGGGCCAATCAGAGAAAGAGAGTGGAGGTTAGTCTATATACGATAACTTGATTGCTACTTCGATTCAAATAAAAGGAGTGATTTTCATTCGTCCTTGAGATTTTGTATATAATGCTCATGCGTTACGATTAAATTTTCATAATGTTTTAACACACCATGGATAACACATTTGATATTATTGACTTTGAAGCTATGGCTACATCGATTTATAATGTGTTCAGTTTAGTAAATTTTCTTAATTTATTTCCAAATAAAATCATTTTACATAGTCATCCCTCCAGTAAACTCAAACTCAGGGCATATCCCCACCCCTCCTCCAACAATACAAACTCTAGAATATGATGATTATAGTCAATAGAAAAAGTAAAACACGCTCTTTTTTCCATTACGTAAACCTCTTCTTCCCTCCCCCCTCTGTTTACGAGTTTAATTCATTCATTACAAATAATACTTTCGTTCAAAAAATGTCATTTTCCCATTATTAAAATAGAGTGTGCTTTCTTTTCCGGTCTAAATAAAACCATCTGTGTCTAATCCTGTTACAAAAAGGGACAGTTTTAGAAACAGACTTCACACGCTTGTGTTATCGGCATAGATTAATGACACTTGCGTTTGTGTAATTCAAGACACTTTGAAAAATAGTTTGTGTTTTGGTCAAATTAAACGAGATATCCTATTTCTAATGTATTTGATGAAAGCAAATGTATTCCATGGATGATTAAGAGGCTTTTATAAAAATATAAGGTGGGGAAGGGGGGCAATGTATCTATTCTAACCTTTTCATTGTAAGGTGAAAAACAAACTATTTCTTCGCATGAAAAGTAAGGGGGGAGGGGGATTCTTTGTGCTGACATGTATACCCTTTGACAAGAAAACTAATGTGGTCATTCCGACATGCAACACTGAAGTTTAGTGTTTGGTTAGCTTTTAATTATATCATACTTATGGCTGACTATTTTTAGATCTATATTTTAAATCATTGTATTGGATTTGAAGCAGCGGGGGTACTAATTTTTTCTTCTGTAAAAAGAGGAATCGTTTTTCTATACTAAATTTTTTCTTCTTTTTAAGGACAATTTTGAAGAATGCGTGCCTCCCCCTCAAAAGAGAGTTAAGGCTAATGGCGCTACTCCAATGCAACAACTGAAGATAGCTGGCCCATCGAAAGCCACCCACATCCCTTCCAGACCAGCGCTGCCTGCCCAAGCTCCATCCGTGCCAGCCCCTATGCAGCCAGGTAGAAAGCTGAAAAGAGAGTGGATGGCTGCTCACATGATGGTGAGCCACGCTGCTCCAACCCCCCAAGCCAGTGACATCACAGCCGCCACCATATCTTTGCAAGAAACGGACGTCACCGTCCCATCTATCCCCCATCATGCTATGCCAGGACCATCCGGCACTCAACTGCAGTTAGAATTTGGAAATGTAAGCATTTTTACCTTTACTTTCTACCTGGTTATAGAAATATCTAGCTATTTCTTTCCCTATAACTTCTTTCTATAACTTTTTTTTAGTTTTTTCATTTAGCCATTTTTTCAACACTGTAAAAGTATGTGTCAGAGATATTAAAATGTTATTTTCGCTATAATATTAATCCTGAGGGAGTACTGAGGATTAAGTTCTGAGGGAGGTGTAAAAAATGGTACTTGTTTATTATCCCGGTAAAAATCTGACTTAAAATGCATCGGCATAAATAGGTTCTTACGTCTTTCCGAACTTTCTTGGGAGGGGGGCGGAGGCAAGTATTTAGTCAAAATAATACTAGGAGGGGGGGGCGGATTGAGTTTTAAGGATGGGTAAAAAATGAACATAGTTTTTTAACTTCATAATAGTCATTTCACATAGAAAATAAACCTTTTTCTCCAAAGATTAATGAACTAGCAGTACAATCCTCATCAGGACATTAAGTATCAATTTTTAGTGGACCTGAACCAATCCTCGCACCACCAATGGAGTTTAAAGATGAGCCTACACTAGTTTTAGATAATATGGAGTGGCATAGGGGTTTTCTAAATGATTGTTTTGGGGACATGGCCAGCCTAGACGATTTAACTTGTGACATTGACATGGTGGAGGACCCGGAATAGACAGATAGATTTATGCATCTGAACCGGGTCCTCATAAAGAAATTCCGTCACAGGACAATACAGGGTGGCTTGATCAGCTATCCCCAAACACCCTGGAATACAGACTAACTGGCTTAGAGGATTTCATGTCACCTCCATCCAATACAATTGAACAGACTGGGGTTGGTGCTATTGATAGTTCTATATCACCCCACCATTCTGGTTAATGATACAGCTAATAGTAGTAGTAATAATGATATAGCAACATCACAAGTATCCCCACTTCCAGATTTTTTTCTTTCCAACTCTGCCTTGCACCATACAAAGGTCTACAGCACCAAATTCGGTGATCCATTTAACTCTCTAGTGTCAGGGTATATAATAACAGATCCCCTGGCAATTACAAATTTATATACTAATAAGATTCAAGCCATTCTTGAGCAACTGATGGGGGTGTGGGGGTGGGGGTCAGTTTAAAAGCATCACTAGCACTAAAAATATATTTTTTGAATGAAAATGCGAGCGAGCTGTATTCGAAATACTTGCACACAGAGATGTTGGCAATTCGCCCGCATTTATCAAATTATGAGGAGGTTTTTCTAAATTGGGTTAATAGCATTCAAACTAAGTGGGAAAATTATAGCAAGGGGGGTAGTGGGTCGATGGTTTTATTTATTGAAAGTTTAAACGTTAATATTTGTAGATTTAAAAAGGATTTTATTGTAAGAGGTGGGCATAGGGAGAGGGCTATAGTTTTAAAATATCATTCAGATTTAGATGGATGTAGGGGGATACAACGAATCTGTTTCGATACGAGGCTACAATGTTTCAAGTATGCATTTTTAATTGCTGCATACAGACCTCTTCAAATAGATACATCTAAGAAAAAGTTGGATGAAATGGAAGTTAATGGTAGGGAGGGTTCAAAGTTCCCCATAGTAGATTTTAGCTGTTTAAATGGTCAATTTCCCGTGACACTAAAAGGAATAGATATTTTCGAGTCGGCTAATGCACATTTAAAGATTGGTGTCACGGTGTTACAGTATGAAACCGAATTTGAGGAGGGCCAGCGATCCGATAAGAAGGGCGTATTATTTCCAGTGAGGGCTCCTTCAATTGAATCAGTGGAACATTGGGTGTGGCTTTTATACACGCCACCCACAGAGCCTGATTTAATTGGACATTTTGATCCAATTAAAGATATTAGTAGGGTTCTTGGTGAGGGTAAAAAACAGAGTTCACGTTATTACTGTCCAACATGCCTGTCCCGATTTTGGACTGATTTAAAGTTTAAGCATCACATGAAACACTGTAAACGTCATGGATACAAGGCTGTGGAAACGGTAAGCGGAGATAGAGCGATCTTACGTTTTAAAAATTTCAAAACAAGCTCCTACAGAGCAATAAGATCGCTTTGGACTACGAAGCGAAACTCACAGACGTGTAGGATTCGTCAATTCCAAATCGTGTTAAAATACGTGAAGCCATAGGGGTCTCTTACGCTCACACGCAACAATATTCTAATAATACCATGCAAGTGCTGGATGTAGTTGAGATGTTGAGTGACGGTGAAGACAGCATGTGCTTGGCATTGGTCAGTCTAATTAAAACAGCGAATGGTTTAATTTTGCGCCTTCGTTACACAAACTATCCTATGCTCCTACCACCAGATAACAGATCGGCCATTAAAAATCGTAAAATATGCTGGGTTTGAAAGGGAGAATTTGATGATGGTGTTGGGAATGGGGAGAGGAGGAAGGTGATCGACCACGATCATTTGTGGCAGGAAATTACATCGGGAGGGAGTAACTTTAGAGGGGTGTCCCATCAGTTATGCAATTTATACGTTAGACAACAATATTTCGCACCTGTTTTTATACACAATTCCAATTATGACTTCAAGTATGTTCTACCATCGTTGGCCCGAATTACCAAGGGTGGAATTTTAGATGACGCATGGTTAGATGGTTCTTTTTCATATAATATCATACCCAAATCATCGGAGAAGCTACTGTTGCTAGAATTCATGCGGAAAACAGTTGACAAGGGTAACACGTGCCTGAATAAAATCCGTTTTTTAGACTCTTTCAGCTTGTTCCCCAAATCCTTAAGTCAATTGATTCAGGTACAGAAAAGCGAAAATTTTGATAGCTTCCCCCTCCTCAAAACAGCGCTTCCCCGATGATGAAACGTATGATATATTAACGTGTAAGGGTATATATCCATATGATTATTACAACTCTGCCTCGAGGCTAGATGAGGTGTTATTACCGCCCATTGAAGATTTTTACAATTCTCTTACTGAGAGTGAGTGCACAGCTAGCGACTACGAATTTGCTAAGAGGGTTTGGGCAAAGGGCGGATGTAAAAATGGGTGAGATTATTGTAAACTATCCCTTGCCAGTGACGTACTCATTCTTCTGGACATTGTGTGAAAAATACGGATAAAATCCATGTGGAACTTGGGTTTGATTTTGTTTATTATTTTTCCCATCCCCTTTTGGTGATGGAAATTATAATTAAAATCAGAAAATAAGAAAAAGGTGTGATGACTATTTTGGATCAGCATCTGTTTGTAGAGATATAAGTGTGGGGTAGGCATGTTTTTATGGGGATCGTATCATGAAAACTGCTCCCAGCGGACAGCACACCGATGAAAAGTCGGACGCAGTTTTTTTGGATATGAATTCTCTTTACCCATCGGTAATGTCTCACTACTGTTTGCCGTGTTGCAATTATAAATGGCTTGACAATCCATGTGCTTCGAATTTCCCCAACATTGCTACCGTTGAGGAGAATAGGGCACAGGGATGGTTTTTTGAAATTGACGGTGAAATCCCCATGAAAATCCATGACTCGGTAAAAGACTTTGTTTTCCCGTGCATAAATAGGCCGGTGGGTAGGGACTCTCTGAGCCCCTACAATTTATCTTTAGTAGAGGATTGGAGTATGCACTGGGTACCTTAAAACCAAAAACTAATTGCCGACGTCAACCCGAAACAGAATATCGTTGTTCATCACGTGCTATTGAAATGGATTGTGTACAATAGTTTCAAGGTCACAAAGATTCATAGAGCGCTCTAATTTGATCAAAAGCCTTACATGAACACGTTTAGTGACACCTTTGTTATTAAGCGTTCACAAGTGAAAACAAAAGTTGAAAAAGAAGTCTATAAACTCATTTTGAACTCAGCTTTCGGTAAAATGTGCGAGAGCATACGAAACAGAAGTCGATTTGACATTGTAAACAAACCCAAAGATTGTACTCGAATCATTGTAGATCCAAACTTCACATGGTTCACAATCATAGACTCTCATATGGTGCTCCTACATCGCAAGAAAAGAAACATTGTTTTAAATAAAAATATTACAGACGGGAGTGCAATAACTGAAATATCTAAAAAACTCATGTTTTCATTTTATTATAATGTATGCAAGGTACAGTGGCCGATTGAGGGACAAGTTCAAGTGTATTACGGGGACACTGATTCACTCCTGTTAAAAGTCAAAACTGAAAATCTATTGAATGATTTGGAAAATGGCGACCACATTAGCTCACGAATGAAGTACACTAATTGGGATGAATCCCGCTACCCAGAGCAAGTGACAACCCAGGCCCCAAATCAATTGTTAATGCTAAAATCTGAAACGGGTAGCGATCTGATATCCAGTGGTGTGTTTCCTGGGCCGAAGGTATACTGTGTGGAAACGCACAACAAGGATATCAAACAAGTGTGCAAGGGGGTACCTAAACATTTTGTAATAAAAATTCCAATATGATTGTGCACAGAAACTGTATAGAACGTAGTTTAGTCCCAAGAGCGAGAGTCAAGGTGATTCGTTCTTTACAATTTAAAAACTACACAGTTAGAGTTGAGAAAATCGCCATGTCGGCCATATCAAACAAAGTATATGTAGTTGTGGATGGTGTGATGGAACTACCACACGGTCAATGTTTAATCTCAGACCGATTTTAATGTGTAGATTACAGAAAACAACTCGGTCTACAAAAAATAACTTAAACTCATTTAAAAAGTAAAAATTGGGTGGGAGGTTTTTTTTGGGTGATGGGTGTTTTTAATTTCTTTTTTTTTATATCACAAACAATTTTCAATGTGTGTGTGTGTGTTTGTGTGTGTGTGCAAGGCAGAGCAATTTCCACATAAATTCCACTATTTAATGCCCCCCTCCGGCCCCCCCCACCCCCTGCCCCCCACAGCAGGCCCCGCGGCACTTCCCGGCCTTCGCAGTGGCTGCAGTCGGCTGCCGCAGCGGCAACCCCCAGGGGGGACCCCATTCCAAATTGAAAATGTTGTAAATAAAAGTGTGTGATATTATTTAAAGTGTGTGCTTGTGTGTGTGCATATTGTAATAAATGATACATCAAAAGAATCAGATTTTAATTCTGATTTCAAATATATAAGTTTCATCAAGTTTAATCTTACCCGTCAAAAGGTACGCGCCTGAGAAAATTTGGCTGATTTTCGAAAAACGGGGGAAAGACCCCATAAAAGTTATAGAACCTTAATTAAATTCACACCATCATATTCAGCATATCAGAGAATCCTACTGAAGAGGTTTCAAGCTCCTATCTACAAAAATGTGGAATTTTGCATTTTTTGCCAGAAGAAAGATCACGGGTGCGTGTTTATTTGTTTTTTTTTTCCAGGGGTAATCGTATTGACCCAGTGGTCCTAGAATATCGTAAGAGGGCTCATTGGAACGGAAATTAAAAGTTCTAGTGCCCTTTTTAAATGACCAAAAAAAATGGAGGGCAACTAGGCCCCCTCCCACGCTCATTTTTTTCTCAAAGTCACCCAATTAAAATTTTGAGATAGCCATTTTGCTCAGCATAGTCAAAAATCTAATAAATATGTCTTTTACGATGACTTATCCCCCACAGTTCCCAGGGGAAGGGCTGCAAGTTGTGAACTTTGCCCATTGCTTACATATTGTATTGGTTATTGGGAAGTATACAGACATTTTCAGGAAGAATTTTTTATCTGGTGGGGGGGAGGGGGCTGGAGGAGGGGATTACTCGGGAAAAATCTTTCCGTGGAGAATGTTCCTTCGGGGTAAGGGACATTTCTATGAAGGGGGCGCCGTATTTCCAAGCATTATTTAAAAAACGATCAGAAATTAAATTAAAAAAACAAGTTTTTTCAACTGAAAGTAAAGAGCAACATTAGAACTTAAAATGAACAGAAATTATTACGTATATGAGGGGGTTCTCCCCCAAGTCAATACCTCGCTCTTTACGCTACAGTTTTTTTAGTGCTTTCAAAAGAGCTATCTAGTCTAATTAAACGGCCTTTGTGATTCAGGGGTTTGTGAATTAAACAATTTTTAACTTTTAACGTAAAGAGCGTGGTATTGACTAAGGGGAGAACCCCATCATATACGTAATAACATATACGTAATAAAAAACAAAACACCACACACACTCAAAAAAAAAACAAAAAAAAAAAACAAGCGATACGGCTCAATAGTAATCGAAACTTTTAAAAACGGAACTTTGATGTCAATAAATGTATCAAAAGAATGGGCTTATAATGCTGATTCTAAATATATGAATTTTATTAAGTTTAGTATTACTCATCAAAGGCTACGAGCCTGAGAAAATTTACCTGATTTTTTAAAAAGGGGGGAAACATCCCCTAAAAGTGAAAAAATTTTAATAAAAATCACACCGTCAGATTCAGCGTATCAGAAAACCCTATAACATAGGTTTCAAGCTCATATCTGCAAAAATCTGCAACTTTGTATTTTTTGCCAGAAGAAAAATATACGAATATAGAAGTTCGTTACGTAACTTAATTCGTAAATTACGTCAGAACCAAATTTAGAGACAGCCATTTAGCAAAAGAAAAGTAAATTTTTTATGCAAATTTTGTTTACTTATTCAATGACGGCGAGCCAAAATAAAAGTTGCATTAACTAAAAAACGATCAGAAATTAAATAAAAAAAAACAAATTTTTTAACTGAAAGTAAGGAGCGACATTAAAACTTAAAACGAGCAGAAATTATTTCGTATATGAAAGGGGCTATCCCCTCCTCAACGCATCACTCTTTACGCTAAATGTTTGACTCTTTGTCACAACTCTACTTTATAAAACAATAAAAAACTTTAGCGTAAAGAGCGAGGCGTTGAGGAGGGGACAGCCCCTTTCATATACGAAATAATTTTTGTTCGTTTTAAGTTTTAATATAGCTCCTTACTTTCAGTTTAAAAAACTAGTTTTTTTTTATTTAATTTTTTTCAAAGGAGCGAGTATGGTACCTAGGCCTCTTTAAGAATTATTATCAAGGCTCTTTATAGAATGGATTCAATTTTTTCTGATTCATCATGGGAGATGCCATGATACCAAAATGAACAAGCATATTCAAGATGCTGGCAGACAAAGAAAGTATAGATCCTTCAAGAATGGGAAGGGGGGACGTTAATTATCTTTTAAGTCTTGAGTGTTAGTGAAGCCATGTGACTTTGAAAATCAAACAAATGAAATTTTGACACATGCCACGACAACACTTAAAATATGTTGTGACTCTACAAAGATGTTGTTCAGAGTGTTTTTTCTTAAATCACTGATATTGGTCTGTGTATCCCATCACTATCCTTCTGTGGTCAAATAACATATTTAAAAACATAAGTTCAAATTTAATTATAATTAATAATATTTATATAAAAATAAACACACACACACACACACACACACACACACACACACACACACACACACACACACACACACACACACACACACACACACACACACACACACACACACACACACACACACACACACACACACACACACACACACACACACACACACACACACACACACACACACACACACACACACACACACACACACACACACACACACACACACACACACACACACACACACACACACACACACACACACACACACACACACACACACACACACACACACACACACACACACACACACACACACACACACACACACACACACACACACACACACACACACACACACACACACACACACACACACACACACACACACACACACACACACACACACACACACACACACACACACACACACACACACACACACACACACACACACACACACACACACACACACACACACACACACACACACACACACACACACACACACACACACACACACACACACACACACACACACACACACACACACACACACACACACACACACACACACACACACACACACACACACACACACACACACACACACACACACACACACACACACACACACACACACACACACACACACACACACACACACACACACACACACACACACACACACACACACACACACACACACACACACACACACACACACACACACACACACACACACACACACACACACACACACACACACACACACACACACACACACACACACACACACACACACACACACACACACACACACACACACACACACACACACACACACACACACACACACACACACACACACACACACACACACACACACACACACACACACACACACACACACACACACACACACACACACACACACACACACACACACACACACACACACACACACACACACACACACACACACACACACACACACACACACACACACACACACACACACACACACACACACACACACACACACACACACACACACACACACACACACACACACACACACACACACACACACACACACACACACACACACACACACACACACACACACACACACACACACACACACACACACACACACACACACACACACACACACACACACACACACACACACACACACACACACACACACACACACACACACACACACACACACACACACACACACACACACACACACACACACACACACACACACACACACACACACACACACACACACACACACACACACACACACACACACACACACACACACACACACACACACACACACACACACACACACACACACACACACACACACACACACACACACACACACACACACACACACACACACACACACACACACACACACACACACACACACACACACACACACACACACACACACACACACACACACACACACACACACACACACACACACACACACACACACACACACACACACACACACACACACACACACACACACACACACACACACACACACACACACACACACACACACACACACACACACACACACACACACACACACACACACACACACACACACACACACACACACACACACACACACACACACACACACACACACACACACACACACACACACACACACACACACACACACACACACACACACACACACACACACACACACACACACACACACACACACACACACACACACACACACACACACACACACACACACACACACACACACACACACACACACACACACACACACACACACACACACACACACACACACACACACACACACACACACACACACACACACACACACACACACACACACACACACACACACACACACACACACACACACACACACACACACACACACACACACACACACACACACACACACACACACACACACACACACACACACACACACACACACACACACACACACACACACACACACACACACACACACACACACACACACACACACACACACACACACACACACACACACACACACACACACACACACACACACACACACACACACACACACACACACACACACACACACACACACACACACACACACACACACACACACACACACACACACACACACACACACACACACACACACACACACACACACACACACACACACACACACACACACACACACACACACACACACACACACACACACACACACACACACACACACACACACACACACACACACACACACACACACACACACACACACACACACACACACACACACACACACACACACACACACACACACACACACACACACACACACACACACACACACACACACACACACACACACACACACACACACACACACACACACACACACACACACACACACACACACACACACACACACACACACACACACACACACACACACACACACACACACACACACACACACACACACACACACACACACACACACACACACACACACACACACACACACACACACACACACACACACACACACACACACACACACACACACACACACACACACACACACACACACACACACACACACACACACACACACACACACACACACACACACACACACACACACACACACACACACACACACACACACACACACACACACACACACACACACACACACACACACACACACACACACACACACACACACACACACACACACACACACACACACACACACACACACACACACACACACACACACACACACACACACACACACACACACACACACACACACACACACACACACACACACACACACACACACACACACACACACACACACACACACACACACACACACACACACACACACACACACACACACACACACACACACACACACACACACACACACACACACACACACACACACACACACACACATACACACACACATACACACACACACACATACACACACACACATAGACACACACAAACACACAAAAACAAACACATAAACGCACACACAAAAACACACTGCCAAACACACACACACACACACACACTCACACACATAAATAAAGTAGATTATAGATCTTGCCCTCAGTTATAATCCCTTCCCCATTGCTTTCAACTTAAATTTCATCCCTTTCCAAGAGATAAATTAGGAGTCGTTT
>NC_142796.1:52342757-52434047 GCF_049724085.1 Artemia sp. Qi Xiang Cuo
GTCGTTAAAAATATCCCCGGAAGAATTAGGCCCAACAATTTGCATAAGACTGTCCATTTCTTCAGCTGTAAATTGAAAATCCAGGGGGATATCAAATAACTTACCTTCACTAACATTATCATCTGGCGAGAGGGAACAATTACCCATGATAATTTGAAGTCCCGGGCCACGTTAGGCATAGGTTTTTACAGTGTCTCACTGAAACTATAAAATGATTGGACTAAGTTTTTTTTTTGACTACAGTCTTATCAAAATTGTAACACACTTTTCTTTTTTTCTTTTTTATAAAAAAATGTATTATCAGTTACAAATTTTGTTAATATAACACTGACACACACACTGACACACACACACAAACAATCGACACACACACACTAAAAAGCACGCAAACAAACACAGAAACACACACAGACACACACACACACGCAAGATCACACATACACACTAATTCACACGTTCACACACACTTACACGCTCACACACTCACACAGAGACGATACACACACAGAGAGAAGACACACGTACAGAGACGGCACGCACACACACACACACACACACGCTCACACACACACACACACACTCACACACACACAATCACACACACACACACGCACACACACACACACACACACACACGCACACACACACACACACACACACACACACACACACACACACACACACACACACACACACACACACACACACACACACACACACACACACACACACACACACACACACACACACACACACACACACACACACACACACACACACACACACACACACACACACACACACACACACACACACACACACACACACACACACACACACACACACACACACACACACACACACACACACACACACACACACACACACACACACACACACACACACACACACACACACACACACACACACACACACACACACACACACACACACACACACACACACACACACACACACACACACACACACACACACACACACACACACACACACACACACACACACACACACACACACACACACACACACACACACACACACACACACACACACACACACACACACACACACACACACACACACACACACACACACACACACACACACACACACACACACACACACACACACACACACACACACAAACAAACACACACACAGACACATAAAAAAAACAACACATATCCAAAAAATCTAACACACAAAAAAACACCCAAAAACACAAAAATAACCAAAAAACACACACACACACACACACACACACACACACAAACATCGCAACGTTTGACTAATAGCAATAAAATAAAATAAAAAAAAAAGTCAGCCAAATATTTTTCTTACTATCCCCATTTAAAAAAAAGAACTTGATTCTTTTTCCTACAAATCTAGCTATCCGTAAGAAAAAGCGATCAGACTAGAAGCAGATTCCTTTTCCTACAAATCTCCCCCCTTTTTTTTTACCCCACCCCTACACACCCTTTTTTTTCTTCAATAATTACCCCCTTTAGTAAAAACACACACGCGCATACAAGTAGCTGATTATAAATTGTTAGCCGAACAAACGATGATCGTTTTAATTTTGCTTAAATTAAGACTTCAAATGAAATATGGACAAAAAATTTCACGAGAAGTTCTCTATTTCATTGAAGAATACACGGATCAAAGACAGGTTTTTCATATGCTAAGTTTCGTTACACCTTGAAGGAATCTGCATTTGATTAGGCTAAGAGGCACGTGCTGACCCGGTTTTTTTTTCTTAACTTTAGTACATGAAGGTCATCTCTGAGTCGAATGCTAAAGTTAAATTATCAGCAACTTGTTTAAAAAGGGAATTTGTGAGTACGCTATAAAGTTGAAAGCTATCTGATAAATGGTGCTTACCATAGAAGTTGCAGTTAGCTCGTTACAAAGTGACCGTGGTGCATAGCGAATAACGCTTTCTCTCATCGAATTCTGTGCAGAGCTGACACTGTCATGAGAGGGCCCTGGTTGGTCCAGAGAACTTGCAGCTTGCATTGATGTGTTATCACCCCATCTTGGTCTCTTTTCGGAGGGAGGGTGAATGCAAGAATCCACCTCAACATCCTTAAAAAGACGAACAAAATTTAGTAATAAGCCCTCTTTTACAGACAACTTGCCCTCTAAAGTTTAGTCTGATGTTTGTAGCACTTTAGAAATATTTAAAAAGCTTTCAAAATAACATATTTTAAAATTTTGAGTTTGGAGGGAAGGGAAGGAGGGGAGGGTGATTTCAAAAACATCTCCCCATAATATAATTTGATCTATAAAGTCAATTCTGATGTTCGTAGTGCTCTATGTCTTAAAGCTTTACAAATATTTAAAAAAGCTTCTGAAGTAGAATTTTGGAAAATTTTGAGTTTGGAGGGAAGGGGGATTTTAAAACCCTCTTCCCGTGATCTAATTTGACCTATAAAGTCGATTCTGAAACTTGTAGCGCTCAATCTATTAGTGCTTTAGAACGCCTGCTACTTTTTACAAATTAGTATTTTTCTGCTCAAATGTTCCTTCGCGTCCATACGAATGTCAAAATACTAAACTTATAAAATTCGAAATAAAAAAAAATGACAAAATTTATTTAGCTAGCTCAATTCTTACTTATTCAGAATATTAACAAATGGCGTTGGACCTTCAATTCCATAGTATCAAAAAAAAAGTTGACAATTATATGCAGAGTTTTTAAAAGTTATATACCTAAATTACGAAATACTTAAAATCACAGAAAAAAAAGGAAGAAAAAGATTCCTGGACATGGCCTAAACTAAAAAATTATTAAGTATATAAGGAATTCCCCCTCTAGCCTATATCTCACCCTATACGCTTATTTTTTTCTTTTTTAAGCACTTTCAAAAGAGGTATCTATTCTAATTAACCGGCCTTTGTGATTCAAGAGTTCCTTTAGCGTAAAGAGCAAGATATTGAGGAGAGGGGCGACCTTTCATATCTGCCGAAACTAATATGCAAATTCTATTTTAATTTTTCATATACAACGAGCCAAAATCATAGTGAACATGCCTCTTTTTTTTGAATATTTACTAAAATTTAAATACATGGACCGTTTAAAATTTAAAATAAGGAAGCTTTTTAACAGAGGTAACAACATGGTGAAAAAAAAAACAAAAGTGTAAGGAAGGAATTTCTTCCTTAACTTAATACTGGCCTTTGTGGTTCAAGAGTTCCTTTAGCGTAAAGAGCAAGATATTGAGGAGAGGGGCAACCTTTCATATCTGCCGAAACTAATATGCAAATTCTATTTTAATTTTTCATATACAATGAACCAAAATCAAAGTGAATCTGCCTCTCTCTTTTTTGAATATTTACTAAAATTGAAATACATGGACTGTTTAATATTTAAAAGAAGGAAGCTTTTTAAAAGAGGTAACAACATGGTGAAAACAAAAGTGTAGGGAAGGAATTTCTTCCTTAACTTAATGGAGAGACAATTTTTTTTTATTATAATAATGAGAAAATTTTACTCACCAGAAGCTGCTTAGAATATTCCATATCTACGTAAATGATCGCAAAAATACCGATAGTGATAAGTTGAATGAACTATTCAAACTGTTGAAAATCCTAATTTGAAACCTGAATATATACAAAAAATAATTGAATATATTGGCAGCTAAAAAAAGACACACCGGTTTTTCTGACACGGATTTACCCTAAAAAAGACATGTATACCCTGAATTAGAAATCCGGTAAATTGTGTCAGAAAAACTTGAACCAAACCAGATTATGCCCACCTAACCAGATTGTACCTACCAAACCAGATTATACCTACCAGAAACCTGTTTGGTACGGGGGCGTACGCAAATTCAATAGATACTTACTACTTATAATAAATAATAAAGTTTTCAGACTTTAGCGTAAATAGCGAGGAGTTGGGGAGGGGACAGCCCCTTTCATATACGGAATAATTTCTGTTCTTTTTAAGTTTTAATGTTAAAAAAAAACTTGTTTTTTTTCAATTAATCTCAGAATACTTTTAAATTAATGCAGCTTTGATTTTGGCTCACCGTACATGAATAGTTAAAACGAAATTTGCATATTAATTTTACTTTTTTTGCTTAAATTGCTTTCTCGAAATTTTATTCTGACGTAACTTTCGTAACGAACTTCTATATTCGTATATTTTTATTACGTATATTAGGGAGTTCACCCTCTATTCAATACCTCGCTCTTTACGCTAAAGTTCAAATTTGTTTCAATTCTTTAAGAACGGCCCCTTAATCACAAAGGCCGTGATTAAATAGCTCTTAGAATAAATAGCTCTGATGAAAGTACAAAAAAAACTTTAGCGGAAAGAGCGAGTTAATGACTAGGGGGTGAACCCAATCATATGCGTAATAATTTCTGTTTGTTTTAAGTTTTGATGTTGCTCCTTACTTTCAGTTGAAAAAATTGTTTTTTTTTAATTTAATTTCAGATCGTTTTATAAATAATGCTGGGAAATCCGACACCCCCTTCATAGCAATTCACCTTCCCCCATGAAAACTTCCTCCATGGCAAGATATTCTCACGTAACACCCGACACCCCCAGCTACCAGAAAAAATCCCCCCTGAAAAATTCTGTTTATTTCCCAATAATCAATACTATATGTAAACATTGTGCAAAATTCATAACTCGCAGACCTTCCCCCGGGGAGTGTGGAGGATTAAGTCAGCCTCGAAGACATATTTATTGTATTTTTCGACCATGCTGAATGAAACGGCTATCTCAAAATTTCGATCGGGTGATTTTGGGAAAAAAATGAGCGTGGGAGGGGGCTTTGTTGCCCTCCATTTTTGGTTCACTTAAAAGGGCACTAGAACTTTTAATTTCCGTTCGAACGAGTCATCCCGCGATATTCTAGGACCACTGGATCAATTCGATCACCCCTGGAAAAAAAAACAAATACAAAAAAAAAACAAATAAACAGGCATCCATGATCTTTCTTCTGGCAAAAAATACAAAATTCCACATTTTTGCAGATAGGAAATTGAAGAAGCTTCTATAGTAGGGTTCTCTGATACGCTGAATCTGATGATGTGATTTTCATTGAAGTTCTATGACTTTCAGGGTGTGTTTTTCCCTTTTTTTGAAAATGAGACAAATTTTTTCTTGAGCGTAACTTTTGATGGGTAAAATTAAAGTTGATGAAACTTATATATTTGAAATCAGCATAAAAATTTGATTCTTTTGATGTATCAATTGGTATCAAAATTCTGTATTTTAGAGTTTCGATTACTATTGCGCCTGGTCGTTCTTTACTTACAGTTCATTACCACGAACTGTTGGACTGGAAAGTAAATATTTGTAATATAATTTGTTTTCAGTGAAGCTACAATGACGCAGTAGGCTTTAGGTTTTTACAGTTAAGTAAGGGGGCAGTATCCAAACTGTTGTTTGTAGTGAAAATAGATTCGTCTTGAACAATTTTATCAAGAGGTAATAAATTAAACTGAATATTTGATGTATAATGATATTAATTGCTGAAAGCTCATCAATTCAAAGCTTAACTGTAATTTTAATGTTTATTTTCAATATTAAGTACAAAAGAAAATATTTGTAATATAATTCATTGCCAGAAAAGCGCCAATGACACAATAGGTTTTGGACTTTTACAGTGAGAGAAGGAGGTAATACCCAAAATCTTGTTTGTGTGACTTTTCTTCGTTACAAGCTTGATTTGCATATTCAATTTAAGTTGAACTAGTTTTAAGATTTTTCTATTCATTTATATTAGTATCTATCATGGGCGCCCATATGGGGGGGCAGGGGGGGGCTCTTGCCCCCCCCCTGGCTGAATGATGCTGCCTTATTTTTATATTTTTGTTCTGAGATTTCTATTATATAGCATTAAAAGTAGCAATTAGACAAAGTTTGCCCCCCCTGGAATTCAGTTTATGGGCGCCCGTGGTATCTATTGTATGTTTGTTTGCATTGATTGTTAATTGAATTTTTGTTCGTTTTGGGTTTTCATTTATACTTCAATAGCAAAATATTTTTTTAGTTCTAAGCTTGATTTGCATAGGCCTATTCAATTTAAGCATTACTCGCTTTAAGATGTATTTATTCATTTATATTATTACTTCTTGTATCTTTTTTGCTATGATTGTTTATTTAATTTCTGTGTGTTTTGGGTTTCCTTTATTCTTTAACAGTAATTTCTGGCCGTTTTGAGTTTGAATTTTAACAGGTATTTGTATCTGCTGATCTTAAGTTATTCTTTGAAAAAACTTCTTTTTCGGAATTTTTTTTAAAATTAATTTTAAAAAATAAAGACGTAAATTTGCTAGGATCACAAAGAATTAGGGGTGGTGGTGGTACTTAAATTGCTATAATATTAGTAGAAATTCCAGACGAAAGAAAGAAAAGGTTTTAAAAAGTATTAAAAAAATTAGATTATGTAGTTAATTTAAAAACTTATTATTATTCTAACTTTAATTTCTGTGTAAAAAAAAAAAAAAAATCAAATCCCGTCGGTTTATTCAAATGTACGAAGAGCCAAATAGCAAATTCTAAGGATCGCCTTGTACATTTTGAGAAGAAATATTTTTAAAATATCCCATAAAATTTCTATAATCACACTGCAATCGAACATAATTTTCTTCTTCTTCCTTTAAGGTAAATTTTGTTGAAAAAAACAGTTTCTATTTTGGCATATTCAGGCAAATCAGGAATGTTAATAGTCTTTCTTCATGTGAAACCACTTTTATAATTCCATTTTTACTAAATTTTAGTATATGTTGGAATATCATGCACCTTCCAGCTTCCAAGGCAGTTTATAGCAGTAATGATTAGTGGTGCTACGGGGGAAAGGGAGGGCTGACTATGATATTTGGTCATGAGATAGCATGGGTTGACAAATTAATGTCATCATTTTTACCTGAACTGAACATATTAAACTCCACCAAAGGCAAGGTCCGTCTTGAAGGCACTACTGATTTTAAGACCTTTAGCTAAATATTTTCACTAACCTATCAAATTCCAAAAAAGGGTAATTGTAAGTTATACCTGTTACTATGCTAAAGCTGTTTATCTAACATATACTGCCTTCAAGGTTCCCAATCTAAATGGAAACGTGGAAATATCTTTTGTAAATAAAACTATCTCCAGAAATTAAATTTCTACGATTTTATTATTCTCTTGAAGATGAAAACTAAATGAATCAAATGATTTAGGTTTTAAAGCAACCGTACCTAAACAGTATCTACGGGGCACCTTAAAAGCTAATCAAACAGTTCGTGGTAACGAACTGTAAGTAAGGAGCGACCCGGCTCAATGGTAACCGAAACTCTAGAAAACGGGTTTTTGATACCAATAGATACATCAAAAGAATCAGATTTTAATGCTGAATTCAAATATATAATTTTCATCAAGTTTAGTCCTACCCATTAAAAGTTACGGGCCTGAGAACATTTGGCTCATTTTCAAAAAAAGGGGGAAAGACCCCCTAAAATTTATAGAATCTTAATGGAAATCATACCATCATATTCAGCGTATCAGAGAACCCTACTGTAGAGGTTTCAAGCTCCTATCTACAAAAATGTGGAATTTTACATTTTTTGCCAGAAGAAAGATCACGGATGCGTGTTTATTTGTTTGTTTTTTTGTTTGTTTTTTTTTTCCCCAGGGGTGATCGTATCGACCCAGTGGTCTTAGAATATCGTGGGTGGGCTCATTGGAACGGAAATTAAAAGTTCTAGTGCCCTTTTTAAGTGACCAAAAAAATGGAGGGCAACTAGGCCCTCTCTCTTGCTCATTTTTTTCCGAAAGTCACCCGATCAAAATTTTGAGATAGACATTTTGTTCAGCATGGTCGAAAATATGATAAATATGTCTTTTAGGATGACTTAATCCCCCGAAGTTCCCAAAAGGAGGGCTAAAAGTTATGAACTTTACCCAATGTTAACATATAGGATTGGTTATTGAGAAATATACAGAAGTGTTCAGGAGTTTTTTTTTCGGGGCTGGTGCGTGCCTGTTGGGTCAGTGGGGCGAGGGGAGGATCGGGTAAGGAAGGACTTTTTAAGTGGGGACGGGAAATTGCCAGGAAGGGGGCGCCGGAATTGCCAGCATTATTTATTGGTTATTGGGAAGTATACAACCATTTTCAGGAAGGATTTTTTCTGGAGGGGGGAGGCTAGAGGAGGGGTCACTCTGGAGAAGAGGTCCGTGGAGGATGTTTCTTTGGGGTAAGGGACATTTCGATGAAGGGGGCGCCGGATTTCCGAGCATTATTTAAGAAACGATCAGAAATTAAATAAAAAAAAACAAGTTTTTTCAACTGAAATGTAAGAAGGAATATTAGAACTTAAAACGAACAGAAATTATAACGTATGTGAGGGGGTTCTCCCCCAAGTCAGTACCTTGCTCTTTACGCTACAGTTTTTTTTAGTGCTTTCAAAAGAGCTATCTATTCTAATTAAACGGCCTTTGTGATTCAGGGGTTTCTGAATCAAAATTTTTTTAACTTTTAACGTAAAGAGCGTGGTATTGACTAAGGGGAGAACCCCTTCATATAAGTAATAACATATACGTAATAAAAAAACAATAAAAAAACAAGCGATACGGCTCAATAGTAATCGAAACTTTTAAAAACGAAATTTTGATGTCAATAAATGTATCAAAAGAATGTGTTTATAATGCTGATCCTAAATATATAAATTTTATTAAGTTTAATATTACTCATCAAAGGCTACGAGCCTCAGAAAATTTACTAGATTTTTTAAAGAGGGGGGAAACATCCCCTACAAGTGAAAGAATTTTAATGAAAATTCACACCGTCAAATTCAGCATATCAGAAAACCCTATTACATAGGTTTCATTCTCATATCTGAAAAAAACTTCAACTTTTAATTTTTTGCCAGAAGAAAAATATACTAATATAGAAGTTAGTTACATAAGTTAATTTTTAAAGACATCCATTTAGCAAAAGAAAAGTAAAATTTTTATACAAATAAAAGCTGCATTAACTAAAAAACGATCAGAAATTAAATAAAAAAACAAGTTTTTTAAACTGAAAGTAAGGAGCGACATTAAAACTTAAAACGAACAGAAATTATTCCGTATATGAAAGGGCTGTCCCTCCTCAACGCCTCGCTCTTTACGCTAAAGTTTTTTATTGTTTTAAAAAATAAAGTTGTGAGACAGAGTCAAACTTTAGCGTAAAGAGCGAGGCGTTGAGGAGGGGACAGCCCCTTTCATATACGGAATAATTTCTGTTCGTTTTAAGTTTTAATGTCGCTCCTTACTTTCAGTTTAAAAAACTTGTTTTTTTTATTTAATTCTGTCAAAAGAGTGACTATTTACTATATGAACCGCGGAAGTCCAAAAAACAAATTTGATTCGTATCAGAGAAGCACATTTACAAAACATTCTCAACCAAACATGAGGTATCAAAGAAGATTTTTGGGGATTAATACAAATTCTAGGTTTTAAAAAGAGACGAAAAAAGCAAAAATACTGGGGTACCAAGTACCTCAGGGTGCTTGGCACACTTGATTAGATTTAGTTTTGAACTCAACAAAAACAAGACATAACAATCATCAAAACGAGTGAAAAGAAAAACTAAAAAAAATAGGGAACATACGAAGACAATTTTCGAAACAGACACGAAATTGTGCAAGAAAAAGTGAAAAAGACCCACCCCGAAGTGGTCAGGGGCGTGGTGTGACGCCTCAGCGTCGTGGCTGCGCCAGAGGGCCGCCAGAGTGTTGCGCAGAGACAGGGAGGTGCCACTATGTCTCTCTTTTCCCTAGAGTCGGGAGACGCAAAAGGTTTGTTCTTGCTTGAAATTCTGCTAAATGGACTTCGTTTATTTAAAAATTCTGCGAAAGGTATTTTTCTTGTTTAAAAATTCTGCCAAATAATTTTTTTTATTTAGAAATTCGGCTAAAAAAATTTCTTGTTTGAAAATTCTACTAAACCATTTTCCTTTTAAATTATGGTAAGGTTTTTTTTCTTGTGTGGAAATTCTGCTAAACAAATTTAGCACTTTACAATTTCTTCTTCACTGTATGTACAAAAATTTGTAAAAATCCTTGCTTAGGAGTGTATTACGGAAAAAGTGGGGTTGAAAACAGTCGTTTATTTTAAAATTCTGCTAAAGTTTTTTTTTATTGTGTGGAAATTCTGCTAAACAAATTTAGCACTTTACAAATTATTCTTCACTGTATGTACAAAAATTTGTAAAAATCCTTGCTTAGGAGTGTATTACGGAAAAAGTGGGGTTGAAAACAGTCAAAAATATACAGTAATATAGGCATATCCTACAGATATGAACTAAATAGCAGAAAAATCAAAAGTTTTACTTATTTAAATCCGAAATTCAGAGAATTACCCTATATGGTTTTTATCCTGTAATGGTCCTAAGATTATATAATGCATAAGAAAATAAAAAAAAACCTCTTAATTAACCTGTGTGAGTGATCAAGAAAGCTATATGCCCTTTAAGAAATGCGTGCATTCATCCCCTCAGAAATAAATGCTAATATTGGCATATTATACTAGATGTTAGCATATGCAAGTCTGTTTCGTATTAGAGAAGTAAATTTGCACAACGATCTCAACCTGAGATGTCAGAGAAGATTTTTGGAGATGAATAAAAATTCTGGATTTTAAAAAGAAACGGAAAAAAGTTCAAATATAGGGTTGTCAAGCACCCAAGGGATCTTGGCACGCTTGATTCGATTTGGTTATGAACTCTACAAAGAAGGTGCTGGTGGCTCTGTACCTGTTTTATCAACTCTGTTCACTTTGGTTGAATTCTTTGATAAATTTAGCAACTGTTTATTGATAATTGGAGAAGACATTGGGTATCTAAGGGACCGGAGGTAAAAATTTTGTATGTAACTACCGAGATAAAGGGATATGTAATTAGCTTTATTAATCAGCTTTTGCCAGTTGTGTGGTGATAGTTGGTTACCTTTACGAAAACCTATGTTCATTTTTTAGTTTATACTGTGCTTGGTTTAATTTACCCAGGTAATTTACTGATAGTGAATTTGAA
This sequence comes from Artemia sp. Qi Xiang Cuo, assembly GCF_049724085.1. Lineage (NCBI taxonomy): Eukaryota > Metazoa > Arthropoda > Branchiopoda > Anostraca > Artemiidae > Artemia > Artemia sp. Qi Xiang Cuo. The sequence goes on from NC_142796.1 coordinate 52,353,791, forward strand.
CTAGGTAATTCCGTTTACAGTGGTAATTTTCTGCCCTTTTCAGTTTTATACGAACCCTATTTATATTTTATCTGAAGCACCTCTCAAGAAAAGTTTAAAACTCTGGGCCTAAGTAATGAGCTTCTGAGGCTTTAGGCTTAATTGTATTGTCTAAGTAGCTGAAATGTTATTTTATCACGAGCTTTTTCCTGTTCGTCGTTTTCATTTTCTTTTATTTTCTGTGTTTTGTATTCCTCTAAGTTCATTTCTTGCTTGCAAAGAGGGTAGAAATAAACTGTTATTATTAGAAATTGGCGAAGAAGATTTAAAGGGAGGAGGTAGATTAAAAAAAGAAAAAAGATTGGCACTATCCCTAAAAACACACTATACGAAAAAATATGAAAATATGCTATACAAACTTAATATACACAAAAATATCAACTGAATACCTTAGTACTAAATCCTCTTAAGCATAAGTAATATTTACACCGATACATAATCTGACTTGTGAACATCTTGAAATCAAGTGATAATGTATGTTCGTATTTCCTCAATTTGGACCACCTGTTGCAATGCAAAGTAAAAAAGGGCTGCAGTATGTTTTCTTGGGTAAAGTCTACATGCATACACGTGTATTTCTAAGCTCACAAGCCCATATGTAAAAAAGAGAAGAAATTGATAAAATTAAATAATAAGGTCCGATTTATGGGCCCCGACCTTTTAAAACAAAATTACCTATTACTACTATACAACTAAGAGAGGTTAATTTAAGGGTACCCCGTAGTAGATTCTCATTACCAATATTTAAGAAATCCTCCCTTCCCAACACCTAAAAGCAAACTTCCTAAACCATTCCGCTAAATACCACCTTATGTGCGAGCTTGCACATACAAGATTAGTAAAATTAAAATAAATTTTATATTAAAAAAATTATTCCGTATATGAGGGGGGGGGGGGCTTCCCACGCCCCATCTGCAGAAAAAATGAAATAAAATACCATGGCAGTGTCACTACCATGTGGCGTATCTTGGATTTCCCATAACTATTTGAAACCGATTAAAAACTAAATAAAAAAAAACAAGTTTTTTCAACTGAATGTAAGGAGCAACATAAAAACTTAAAAACAAACATAAATTATGCCGTATATGAAAGGGGCTGCCCCCACCTAAATACCCAGCTCTTTACGCTTATGTTTGACCCTTTCTCACAACTCTGCTTGTCAAATTAGTAAAGAACTTTATCGTAAAGCGCGAGGTATTGAGGAGGGGACAGCCCCTTTCATGTACGGAATAATTTCTGTTCGTTTTAAGTTTTAAAGTTACTTCTTACTTCCAGCTGATTTTTCATTTTATTTCATTTGTGAATGCCAGGAAATCCCCTCCCCCTGGTGCAAAATTTCTCCTGGAAAGGTCTTTCACAAACTTTCCTTTCCACGGAAAACTCTCCCCGTGGAAAATCCCCTCCCCTGCGGAATACCACCCAAAGAAATCCTTATAAAATCCCACCTTAAAACTGCTCGAATTTGGCTGTTAATCTTGATTTCTTGATATAGTAGGAAAAACAACATTCTTTAAGAATTACCATTATCAGCCTTAACAAAGACAGGTTCCTCACATAATCATATAGATGGCACAAAACCATGATTGAAAAAAAAACGATACCCGAACACCGATTCCAATATGCGCGATACCTTTAAATGTTATTTTTTAAATTTTTTTTTAGTGGCTTCTTTGTAGAATTGGAATTTAAAGAGTTTTTGTTTATAAATGGTGTAAAGTGGCCACCGTAAGCGAGGACTTCCTATAGAGGGAGGACGTTCTCTTTGTGTGAGAGTATTTTAATTAATTGTAATTTTTAGAAGTAGTAGTACAATAATGCGAAGACCCTTCTTCGGCTGCTATTTTTATGTAATAAAAAAAAAGAAAAAAAAGGTTGGAGGGCTAGCTACCCCCAATTTTTTGGCCACTTAAAGGGAGCTGGAATTTTTAATTTCCGCTTGAATGAGCCACCTCTCGATATTTTAGGGCCATTGATTCAATACAATTACCCCTGGGAAAAAAACAAATAAACACACGCCCCTGATCTTTCTTCTGGCAAAAATACGAAATTCCACATATTTGAAGATTGGAGCTTGAACCTTCTACCTCTTGAAACCCGTTGAAACTTATTAGTAAAGACGTTGGGTGCAGTGAAGATGTTAAAAGCAGAATAGTTAAGGCCCAGGGTGTTTTTACAGAGTCAAAAAAAGCTTTGAAGAATAGGAAGATAAATCTGCAAACAAGGATTCGAATATTAGAAGCTACAGTAATGACAGCAGATGACATGGTGCTGAAGCATGGGTGCTCCGAAAAAGGGAGGAAGATTCGCTAAATGTTTTTCGGAAAAATTACGTATGGATTGTTTTTGGTACCAGACTGACCGACCGTATCTCAAACAGTAGGCTCTACGAAAAGTGTGGTTCAATCGTGATTTTCAGTGCTATAACGAGAGAAAGGTTGAGAATTTCTTGGGCCATTCTGCGGAAGCAATTCTGCGGATGAAGGACGATAGATTGCCAAAGATTGTCCTTTTCGGCCAACCGTCTAGGGCCAAAAGAAAAGCTGGTTGTTCCAGATTAGGAGGATATCATAAGGAAAGATTGAAAGGGAATGGGAACTTCCTTGGAGGGTGCAAGGAGGGAGGTGTTTAATAGATTGGGATGGAGGAGGACCATGCGTAGCTGTGTTTGCCTCAGGCGGCTTGGTGCTGCAGTGAGTCGTTAGTAGTAGTAATATTCATATAGATGAATAAAAGATACAACTTGCAGTATGAGTGGCTGCTGGAGGGGGCTAATGATCTCTTTTTTCTACACGAAAAGTTCTTTCTGTACAACACACTTTTTTCGAAAAACAAATACGCTAAATTGGATATTTTTGCTGAAGCATTGTTCTGGAAAATGTTAAACTTTGATTTATAGAGTCGAGTTTGAGCCACCCTTCTCAACTCTCCACTCTTTATGCCATAATGTCATTTTCTGTACCGAATATTTTAAGGAAGATTGCACAAGGGCGATTGGAATAGAAGAGAAAGGAGGTTTCCGAATATCTCACGGCTGGAAGGGCTTATTGATGTGAGTTTCTTTAAACAATAAAATTCTTTGTTCAAGTTATATGAAAAGTAATGTGTTGCACGTTTTTTGCACTTATAAATGCTATCAACATTGCATTATAAAACTTCAACGTAAAAAGTGAGGTGTTAAGGAGGGGACAGCTCCCTCATGTATGGAATAATTTTGTTTTTGATCTTGCTCTTTACTCCACTTTAAATTTTTTTCATTTTTTTTTCCTATTTTAGAATCTATTTTGAACTCTGAGTTAGAACCTGCAGTCTGGACTCGGAGAGAAAACAAAATTACCACGGTCTGTATTGTGAAATGTTCACCTTCTCCGCGCAAATATTAACTTCTGTTAAACTGAGCCTCCCTTTCCTGAAAGCTGATAGAAATACCGATTAGTCTTCTAAGATAATTGTTTAGTTTTAAAGCCCCAAGGACAGTGAAAATGCGATCTGAGTCAACTGTTTAAGAAGAAACATGCATAACATTTATAACCTAAGAAATAGTAAAAAAAAAAAATCTACTTCAATTTTCAATGAAGAAGACACCGAAAATATGTACTCCCCTTAAAGCCTTATAATTTTTAAACAACCCAAAAATAAAATTAGAAAATTACAGTTTTCAGACCTGGTTAGACCTACAAAACGGCCAAGAGGCAAGTTTTTTTTGTCTTGATGTTCTGTGTACTTTAGAGCTATCAAACTGTAAGTAAGGAGTGACTCGGTCTGGTAGTAACCAAAATTCTAAAAGAGGAAAATTTGATATAAAATATTAAACCAAAAGAATTGTTTTTTTGTGCTGATTAAAATGTATAAAATTTCTTAAGTGTAATGCAACATTGTACTAGCACTAAAAACTAGTTAATTATCACTTACAGAGAAACTGCTGTTTTAATCTTATAACACTGCACATCATATATATCGATTATCCAAATACTTTGAATTTTTCTACTTGTATAATAGAGTAACCAGACACTGCACTACCAGTGATACTACTAAATTTTAATCCCTATCTTCCAAGTGTTAAGCTGCCGAAGATCCAAATCTTATAAGTTTTCCATTCTCATTTGGTTCCTTTCACTTCTATGAAAGCCTTGATTGTGTAAACATAGAATTATTATATAATTTTCTTTTTCTTTTCTGTATAATTGGTAAAAGGAGATAACTCAAATTTAGGGGATCTAGGTAAGGAAAAATTCTTTTAGAAATTGGCAGTCAAAATAAGACAATATTGTTTTCTTAGAGGTTTAACTTCCGCTCAATTTCACCAATTTTATTCCCCTATCACTAACATTTAGCAATAAATACTTGAGTGCAGCCAATATCAAGGTTAATTTACTTAAGTGGCTTGTCTTTTTTATTATGCTTTTAGACTGTTTTCTCTTGAGAGTAAGGTCAATTGACTGGTGCACATTCATCAAGGCCCAGTAAATACTCGATTTTAGATATATTGATGGAAATCATCATCATCCTAATCGCATAAACTTTAGTTCCAGAACTATCAGTCATAAAGATACATGTCATCATAAAATAAAATGATAATAATAAATGTCATCATAAAATGCTAGTGATGAAAACAAATAAATCTCAGTTGTTGGTTATTTCCCAGTCATTTTGTCCACCCTTACAGGGTTGCTTGTATGATTGATAGTGAACTTGCTTCAAATGTAGTTATTAGTTCGGCGGGTTATCTTTTGAGGGACTGGCAACTTTTGCCTTTCTTTCTGACGAATTGTGAAATATTTTCTTTTCTTTGTTAGAAGATGGACAATAAAGTTGTATGTGGTTTTATGTAAATGTGAATGAGCCAAACAACCCCTTAACGTCTGGGGAATATATGCTGTTGGATAGCAGTAGGTTTATATTATAGGGATATTCACCTCCTAGGTTTAGCATTCTCCCATAGGGAGATTTTGAAATTTTACATATTAGAGATAATGATTGGGGTTTTTCCTTAGGTTAAAATTCCCTTCGTTAACCCCTATTTTAAGCACCCTCTCTTTGTCAGTTTGGCAATTGTGGTTCCCTGAACATCAACATTAGGTGCAAGAAAAACTTCACCAATTTATTACAGAGAACAAGTTATTAGTGGTGAGAGTAATGTTCAAATTCAGTTTTCTTCCTTCCTGAAAAATTTGTCTTTTTTTTATCACTCCAGTTTTTTTGGACTAATCAATCTTTAAGATCCCTTTCAGATACTCTTTGACACAGAAAGATTTTAAAGAAGACCTGATGACTCTGATCTTGCTTATAAGGCTGTTCTTCAGATTTCAGATTTTCTATCTGAAAATCAACTACGTTGAACAAAATGGCTATCTCAAAATTTTGATTGGATGTCTTTGGGGGAATGATTGGCTTGGGGGAGGGGATGGCTATTTGCCCTCCAATCCCTTTCGACTATTAAAAAGGGCACTAGCCCTTTGAATTTCCTAACGAATGAGCCTTTTTTGAAGTTTTTACGACAATACGTTCTACAAAAACCTTATATGCCCCCAGGGCATAACTCAAAACCCTTGCCCTAAGGGTTGTGGGGGAGTGTCATCCTCAAAAACATATTTTCTATGTAAAAATCAACTACGCTTAACAAAATGGCTATCTCAAAATTTTGATGTGTTGTGTTGGGGGGAATGGTGGGCGTGGTTGGGGGGGGCTAGTTGCCCCCTAATAACTTTTGACTGTTAAAAAGAGCACTAGCCCTTTGAATTTCCAATCGAATAATCCTTCTTCGATGTTTATACGACAACGCCTTCTATAAAAACTTTATATGCCCCCAGAGCAAAACTTAAAACCCAAGCCCTGAGTGTAGTGGGCGATTGATCTCCTCAAAGAAATATTTTCTATCTGAAAATCGACTACGCTGAACAAAATGGCTTTCTCAAAATTTTGATTGGATGTGTTTGGGGGAATGACAAGCATGGGGGGAGGGGCTAGTTGCCCTCCAATCACTTTCAACTATTAAAAAAGGCACTATCCCTTTTAATTTCCAATCGAATAAGCTGTTTTTGAAGTTTCTACGACAACACCTTTTATAAAAACCTTATATGCTCCCAGGGCATAACTTGAAACCCTAGCCCTGAGGGTTGTGGGGGATTGTCCTCCTCAGAAACACATTTTCTATCTGGAAATCAACTATGCTGAACAAAATGGCTATCTCAAAATTTTGATTGGATGTGTTAGGGTGAATGAAGAGCATGGGGGGGGCTAGTTGCCCTCCAATAACTTTAGACTATTAAAAAGGGCACTATCCCTTTTAATTTCCAATCGAATGAGCGGTTTTTGAAGTTTCTACGACAACGTCTTCTATAAGAACCTTATATGCTCCTAGGACATAACTTAAAACCCTAGCCCTGAGGGTTGTGGGGGAGTGTCCTCTTCAAAAATATATTTTCTATCTGGAAATCAACTACATGAAAAAAATGGCTATATCAGAATTTTGATCGGATGTGTTTGGGGGAATGATGGGCATAGGGGGGGGGGGCTAGTTGCCCGCCAATCACTTTCGACTATTAAAAAGGGCACTAGCCCTTTGAATTTCCAATCGAATGAGCCTTTTTAGAAGTTTCTACGATAATGACTTCTACAAAAACCTTATATGCCCCCAGGACATAACTTAAAACCCTTTCCCTAAGGATTCTGGGGGAGTGTCCTCCTCAAAAAATTTTTTTATATGTGAAAATCAACTACGCTTAACAAAATGGCTATCTCAAAATTTTGATTGGTGGTGTTTGGGGGAATGCTGGGCGTTGGGGGGGGGGGCTAGTTGCCCTCCAATCACCTTCGAATATTAAAAAGGGTACTAGCCCTTTGAATTTCCAATCGAATTAGCCTTTTTTGAAGTTTCTACGACAATACCTTCTACAAAAACCTTATTTGCGCCCAGGGCATAACTTAAAATCCTAGCCATGAGGATTGTGGGGAATTGTCCTCCTAAGAAATATAATTTCTATCTGGAAATCAACTATGCTGAACAAAATGGCTATCTCAAAATTTTGATTGGGTGTGTTTGGGGGAATGAAGAGCACGCGGGGGGGGGGGGCTAGTTGCCCTTCAATCACTTTCGAATATTATAAAAGGCACTATCCCTTTTAATTTCCAATCGAATTAGCCGTTTTTGAAGTTTCTATGACAACCCTTTCTATAAAAACCTTATATGCTCCAAGGGCATAACTTGAAACCCTAGCCCTAAGGGTTGTGGGGGAGTATCCTCCTCGAAAATATGTTTTCTATTTGAAAATAAACTACGCTGAACAAAATGGCTATCTCAAAATTTTGATTGGAAGTGTTTGGGGGAATGAAGAGCATGGGGGGAGGGGGGGGGGCTAGTTGCCCTCCAATCACTTTTGACTATTAAAAGGGCACTAGCCCTATGAATTTCTAATCGAATGAGCCTTTTTTGAAGTTTATAAGACAACGCCTTCAATAAAAATCTTATATGCAGCCAGGGCATAACTTAAAACCCTTGCCCTGAGGGTTGTGGGAGAGTCTCCTCTTCAGAAACATATTTTCTATCTGGGAATCAACTACGCTGAACAAAATGCTTATCTAAAAATTATTATTGGATGTGTTTGGGTGAGTGATGGGCGTGGGGGCGAGGCTAGTTGTCCTCCAATCCCTTTTGACTATTAAAAAGAAACTAGCCCTATGAATTTCTAATCGAATGATCCTTTTTTGAAGTTTCTACGACAACTCCTTCTATAAAAACCTTATATGCCCCCAGGGCATAACTTAAAACCCTTGCCCTGAGGGTTATGGAGGATTGTCCTCCTCAGAAACATATTTTCTATCTGGAAATCAACTACGCTGAACAAAATGACTATCTCAAAATTTTGATTTGATGTGTTTGGGGGAATGAAGAGCATGGGGGGGGGGGCTAGTTGCCCTCCAATCACTTTCGACTATTCAAAAAGGCACTATCCCTTTTAATTTCCAATCGAATAAGCCGTTTTTGAAGTTTCTATGACAACGCTTTCTATAAAAACCTTATATGCTCCCAGGGCATAACTTGAAACCCTAGCCCTGAGGGTCGTGGGGGAGTATCCTCCTCAAAACTATATTTTCTATTTGGAAATCAACTACGCTGAACAAAATGGCTATCTCAAAATTTTGATTGGATGTGTTTGGGGGAATGATGGGCGTAGAGGGGGGGGGGGCTAGTTGCCCTCCAATCACTTTTGACTATTAAAAGGGCACTAACCCTATGAATTTCTAATCAAATGAGCCTTTTTGAAGTTTCTGCGACAACTACTTCTATAAAACCTTATATACCCCCAGGGCATAACTTAAAACCCTTGCCCTGAGGGTTGTGGAGGATTGTCCTCCTCAGAAACATATTTTCTATCTGGAAATCAACTACGCTGAACAAAATGGTTATCTCAAAATTTTGATTGGATGTGTTTGGGGGAATGACGAGCATGGGGGGGGGGGGCTAGTTGCCCTCCAATCACTTTCGACTATTATAAAAGGCACTATCCCTTTTAATTTCCAATCGAATTAGCCGTTTTTGAAGTTTCTATGACAACCCTTTCTATAAAAACCTTATATGCTCCAAGGGCATAACTTGAAACCCTAGCCCTAAGGGTTGTGGGGGAGTATCCTCCTCGAAAATATGTTTTCTATTTGAAAATAAACTACGCTGAACAAAATGGCTATCTCAAAATTTTGATTGGATGTGTTTGGGGGAATGAAGAGCATGGGGGGGAGGGGGTGGGGCTAGTTGCCCTCCAATCACTTTTGACTATTGAAAGAGCACTAGCCCTATGAATTTCTAATCGAATGATCCTTTTTTGAAGTTTATACGACAACTCCTTCTATAAAAACCTTATATGCCCCCAGGGCATAACTTAAAACCCTTGCCCTGAGGGTTATGGAGGATTGTCCTCCTCAGAAACATATTTTCTATCTGGAAATCAACTACGCTGAACAAAATGACTATCTCAAAATTTTGATTGGATGTGTTTGGGGGAATGACGAGCATTGGGGGGGGGGAGGAAGGGCTAGTTGCCCTCCAATCACTTTCGACTATTAAAAAGGGCACTATCTCTTTTAATTTCCAATCGAATGAGCGGTTTTTGAAGTTTATACGACAACGCCTTCTATAAAAACCTTATATGCTCCCAGGGCATAACTTAAAAACCTAGCCCTGAGGGTTGTGGGGGAGTGTCCTCCTCAAAAATATATTTTATATCAGGAAATCAACTACGCTGAACAAAATGGCTATCTCAAAATTTTGATTGGATGTGTTTGGGAGAATGATTGGCGTAGGGGGGGGCTAGTTGCCCTCCAATCCCTTTCGACTATTAAAAAAGACACTATCCCTTTTAATTTCCAATCGAAAGAACCGTTTCTGAAGTTTCTACGACAACGCCTTCTATAAAAACCTTATATGCTCCCAGGGCATAACTTGAAACCCTAGCCCTGAGGGTTGTGAGGGAGTATCCTCCTCAAAAATATATTTTCTATTTGGAAATCAACTACGCTGCACAAAATGGCTACCACAAAATTTTGATTGGATGTGTTTGGGGGAATGAGGGGCGTAGAGGGGGGGCTAGTTGCCCTCCAATCACTTTTGACTATTAAAAGAGCACTAGCCCTATGAATTTCTAATCGAATGAGCCTTTTTTGAAGTTTATACGACAATTCCTTCTATAAAAACCTTATATAGCCCCAGGGCATAACTTAAAACCCTTGCCCTGAGGGTTGTGGAGGATTGTCCTCCTCAGAAACATATTTTCTATCTGGAAATCAACTACGCTGAACAAAATGGCTATCTCAAAATTTTGATTGGATGTGTTTGGGGGAATGACGAGCATTGGGGAGGGGAGGAAGGGCTAGTTGCCCTCCAATCACTTTCGACTATTAAAAAGGGCACTATCTCTTTTAATTTCCAATTGAAAGAACCGTTTCTGAAGTTTATACGACAACGCCTTTTATAAAAACCTTATATGCTCCCAGGGCATAACTTGAAACCCTAGCACTGAAGGTTGTGGGGGATTATCCTCCTCAAAAATATATTTTCTATTTGGAAATCAACTACGCTGAACAAATTGGGTATCTCAAACGTTTGTTTGGATGTGTTTGGGGAAATGATGGGCGTAGAGGGGGGCTAGTTGCCCTCCAATCACTTTTGACTATTAAAAGAGCACTAGCCCTATGAATTTCTAATCGAATGACCCTTTTTTGAAGTTTTTACGACAACTCCTTCTATAAAAACCTTATATGCCCCCAGGGCATAACTTAAAACCCTTGCCCTGAGGGTTATGGAGGATTGTCCTCCTCAGAAACATATTTTCTATCTGGAAATCAACTACGCTGAACAAAATGACTATCTCAAAATTTTGATTGGATGTGTTTGGGGGAATGACGAGCATGGGAGGGGGGGGGCTAGTTGCCCTCCAATCACTTTCGACTATTAAAAGGGCACTAACCCTATGAATTTCTAATCGAATGAGCCTTTTTGAAGTTTCTGCGAAGACTACTTCTATAAAACCTTATATAACCCCAGGGCATAACTTAAAACCCTTGCCCTGAGGGTTGTGGAGGAGTGTCCTCCTCAGAAACATATTTTCTATCTGGAAATCAACTACGCTGAACAAAATGGCTATCTCAAAATTTTGATTGGATGTGTTTGGGGGAATGACGAGCATGGGAGGGGGCTAGTTGCCCTCCAATCACTTTCGACTATTAAAAAGGGCACTATCTCTTTTAATTTCCAATCGAATGAGCGGTTTTTGAAGTTTCTACGACAACGCCTTCTATAAAAACCTTATATGCTCCCAGGGCATAACTTAAAAACCTAGCACTGAGGGTTGTGGGGGAGTATCCTCCTCAAAAATATATTTTCTATTTGGAAATCAACTACGCTGAACAAAATGGCTATCTCAAAATTTTGATTGGATGTGTTTGGGGAAATGATGGGCGTGGGGGGCTAGTTGTCCTCCAATTACTTTCGACTATTAAAAGGAAACTAGCCCTATGAATTTCTAATCGAATGAGCCTTTTTTGAAGTTTCTACGACAACTCCTTCTATAAAAACCTTATATGCCCCTAGGGCATAACTTAAAACCCTTGCCCTGAGGGTTATGGAGGATTGTCCTCTTCAGAAACATATTTTCTATCTGGAAGTCAACTATGCTGAACAAAATGGCTTTCTCAAAATTTTGATTGGATTTGATAGGGGGAATGGCGAACATGGGGGGGGGGCTAGTTGCCCTCCAATAGCTTTAGACTATTAAAAAGGGCACTATCCCTTTTAATTTTCAATAGAATGAGCGGTTTTTGAAGTTTCTAAGACAACGCCTTCTATAAAAACCTTATATGCTCCCAGGGCATAACTTAAAACCCTAGCCCTGAGGGTTGGTGGGGAGTGTCCTCCTCAAAAATATATTTTATATCAGGAAATCAACTACGCTGAACAAAATGGCTATCTCAAAATTTTGATTGGCTGTGTTTGGGAGAATGAGTGGCGTAGGGGGGGGGCTAGTTGCCCTCCAATCCCTTTCGACTATTAAAAAAAGGCACTATCACTTTTAATTTCCAATCGAATGAGCCGTTTCTGAAGTTTCTACGACAACGCCTTCTATAAAAACCTTATATGCCCCCAGGGCATAACTTAAAACCCTTGCCCTGAGGGATGTGGGGGATTGTCCTCCTCAAAAACATATTTTTTATATGAAAATCAACTACGCTGAACAAAATGGCTATCTCAAATTTTGATTGGATGTGTTTGGGGGAATGATATTTTCATTCAGATTATTTCGGATTTTCTATCTGAAAATCAACTACGTTGAACAAAATTGCTATCTCAAAATTTTGATTGGATGTCTTTGGGGGAATGATTGGCTTGGGGGAGGGGATGGCTAGTTGCCCTCCAATCCCTTTCGACTATTAAAAAGGGCCCTTTGAATTTCCTATCGAATGAGCCTTTTTTGAAGTTTTTATGACAACACCTTCTACAAAAACCTTATATGCCCCCAGGGCATATCTCAAGACCCTTGCTTTAAGGGTTGTGGGGGAGTGTCATCCTCAAAAACATATTTTCTATGTAAAAATCAACTACGCTGAACAAAATGGCTATCTCAAAATTTTGATTGGATGTGTTTGAGGGAAAGATGGGCATGGGGGGGGGGGCTAGGTGCCCTGCAATCACCTTTGAATATTAAAAAGGGCACAAGCACTTTGAATTTACAAACGATTTAGTCTGTTTTGAATTTTCTACGACAACACCTTATATAAAAACCTAATATGCCACAAGGGCATAACTTGAAACCCTAGCCCTGCGGGTTGTGGGGCAGTGTCCTCCTCAAAAACATATTTTCTATCTGGAAATTGACTACGCTGAACAAAATGGCTATATAAAAATTTTGATTGGATGTGTTTGGGGGAATGACAAGCATGGGGGGGGGGCTAGGGGCCCTCCAATCACATTCGACTATTAAAAATGGCACTATCCCTTTTAATTTCCAATCGAATAAGCCGTTTTTGAAGTTTCTACGACAACGCCTTTTATAAAAACCTTATATGCCCCCAGGGCATAACTTGAAACCCTTGCCTTGAGGGTTGTTGGGGAGTGTCCTCCTCAAAAACATATTTTCTAACTGGAAGTAAACTATGCTGAACAAAATAGCTATCTCAAAATTTTGTTTGGTTATGTTTAGGGGAATTGAGGGCGTAGGGGGGGGGGGCTAGCTGCCTTCCGATCACTTTTGATTATTGAAAAAAGGCACTATCACTTTTAATTTCCAATCGAATGAGCCGTTTCTGAAGTTTCTACGACAACGCCTTCTATAAAAACCTTATATGCCCCCAGGGCATAACTTAAAACCCTTGCCCTGAGGGATGTGGGGGATTGTCCTCCTCAAAAACATATTTTTTATATGAAAATCAACTACGCTGAACAAAATGGCTATCTCAAATTTTGATTGGATGTGTTTGGGGGAATGATATTTTCATTCAGATTATTTCGGATTTTCTATCTGAAAATCAACTACGTTGAACAAAATTGCTATCTCAAAATTTTGATTGGATGTCTTTGGGGGAATGAGTGGCGTGGGGGAGGGGATGGCTAGTTGCCCTCCAATCCCTTTCGACTATTAAAAAGGGCCCTTTGAATTTCCTATCGAATGAGCCTTTTTTGAAGTTTTTATGACAACACCTTCTACAAAAACCTTATATGCCCCCAGGGCATATCTCAAAACCCTTGCTTTAAGGGTTGTGGGGGAGTGTCATCCTCAAAAACATATTTTCTATGTAAAAATCAACTACGCTGAACAAAATGGCTATCTCAAAATTTTGATTGGATGTGTTTGGGGGAATGATGGGCGTGGGGGGGGGGCTTGTTGGCCTCCAATCCCTTTTGACTATTCAAAAGGGTACTAGCCCTTCGAATTTCCAATTGAATAAGCCATTTTTGAAGTTTCTACGACAACGCCTTCTACAAAAACCTTATATGCCCCAAGGGCATAACTTAAAACCCTTGCCCTAAGGGCTTTGGGGGATTGTCCTCCTCAAAAAATATTTTCTATCTGGAAATTAACTACGCTGAACAAAATGGCTATCTCAAAATTTTGATTGGAAGTGTTTGGGGGAATGACAAGCATGGGGGGGGGGCTAGTTGCCCTCCAATCACTTTCGACTATTAAAAAAGGCACTATCCCTTTTAATTTCCAATCGAATAAGCCGTTTTTTAAGTTTCTACGACAACGCCTTTTATAAAAACCTTATATGCTCCCAGGGCATAACTTGAAACCCTAGCCCTGAGGGTTGTGGAGGATTGTTCTCTTCTCAGAAACATATTTTCTATCTGGAAATCAACTACGCTGAACAAAATGGCTATCTCAATATTTTGATTGGATGTGTTAGGGGAAATGACGAGCATGGGGGGGGCTAGTTGCCCTCCAATAACTTTAGACTATTAAAAAGGGCACTATCCCTTTTAATTTCCAATCGAATGAGCGGTTTTTGAAGTTTCTACGACAACGCCTTCTATAAAAACCTTATATGCTCCCAGGGCATAACTTAAAACCCTAGCCTTGAGGGTTGTGGGGGAGTGTCCTCCTCAAAAATATATTTTCTATCTGGAAATCAACTACGCTGAACAAAATGGCTATATCAGAATTTTGATTGGATGTGTTTGGGGGAATGATGGGCATAGGGGGGGGGCTAGTTGCCCTCCAATAACTTTCGACTATTAAGAAGGGAACTACCCATTTGAATTTCCAATCGAAAGAGCCTTTTTTGAAGTTTCTACGATAATGACTTCTACAAAAACCTTATATGCCCCCAGGACATAACTTAAAACCCTTTCCCTATGGGTTGTGGGGGAGTGTCCTGCTCAAAAACATATTTTCTATGTGCAAATCAACTACGCTGAACAAAATGGCTATCTCAAAATTTTTTTTGGTTGTGTTTGGGGGAATGATGGGCGTGGGGGGGGGGCTAGTTGCCCTCTAATTACTTTTGACTATTAAAAGGGCACTAGCCCTATGAATTTCTAATCGAATGAGCTTTTTTTGAAGTTTCTACGACAACTCCTTCTATAAAAACCTTATATGCCCCCAGGGCATAACTTAAAACCCTTGCCCTGAGGGTTGTGGAGGATTGTCCTCCTCAGAAATCTATTTTCTATCTGGAAATCAACTACGCTGAACAAAATGGCTATATCAGAATTTTGATTGGATGTGTTTAGGGGAATGATGGGAATAGGGGGGGGGGGGCTAGTTGCCCTCCAATCACTTTCGACTATTAAAAAGGGCACTGGCCCTTTAAATTTCCAATCGAATGAGCCTTTTTTGAAGTTTCTACGATAATGACTTCTACAAAAACCTTATATGCCCCCAGGACATAACTTAAAACCCTTTCCCTATGGGTTGTGGGGGAGTGTCCTCCTCAAAAAAATATTTTCTAGGTGAAAATGAACTAGGCTGAACAAAATGGCTATCTCAAAATTTTTATGGGATGTGTTTGGGGAAATGCTCGGCGTGGGGGGGGGGCTAGGTGCCCTCAGATCACTTTCGACTACTAAAAAAGGTAATAGTCCGTTGAATTTCTAATCGAATGAACCTTTTTTGAAGTTTCTACGACAACGCCTTCTACAAAAACCTTAGAGGCCCCCAGGGCATAACTTTAAACCCTTTCCCTGAGGGTTTTGGGGGATTGTCCTCCTCAAAAACATGTTTTCTATGTGAAAATCGACTACGCTGAACAAAATGGCTTTCTCAAAATTTTGATTGGATGTGTTTGGGGGAATGACAAGCATAGGGGAGGGGGGCTAGTTGCCCTCCAAAAACTTTCGACTATTAAAAAAGGCACTATCCCTTTTAATTTCCAATCACATAAGCCGTTTTTGAAGTTTCTACGACAACGCCATCTATAAAAACCTTATATGCTCCCAGGGCATAACTTGAAACCCTAGCCCCGAGGGTTGTGGAGGATTGTCCTCCTCAGAAACATATTTTCTATCTGGAAATGAACTACACTGTACAAAATGCCTATCTCAAAATTTTGATTGGATGTTTTAGGGGGAATAACGAGCATGGGGGGGCTAGTTGCCCTCCAATAATTGTAGACTATTAAAAAGGGCACTATCCCTTTTAATTTCCGATCGAATGAGCGGTTTTTGAAGTTTCTACGACAACGCCTTCTATAAAAACCATATATGCTCCCAGGGCATAACTTAAAACCCTAGCCCTGAGGGTTGTGGGGGAGTTTCCTCCTCAAAAAGATATTTTATATCTGGAAATCATCTACGCTGAACAAAATGGCTATCTCAAAATTTTTATTGGATGAGTTTGGGGAAAGGATGGACGTAGGGGGGGGGGGCTAGTTGCCCTCCAATCACTTTCGATTATGATAAAAGGCACTAGCCCTTTTAATTTCCAATTGAATGAGCCGTTTCTGAAGTTTCTACGACAACGCCTCCTATAAAAAACTTATATGCCCCCAGGGCATAACTTAAAACCCTTGCCCTGAGGGATGTGGGGGATTGTCCTCCTCAAAAATATATTTTTTATATGAAAATCAACTACGCTGAACAAAATGGCTATCTCAAAATTTTGATTGGATGTGTTTGGGGGAATGATATTTTCATTCCTCAAAACATATTTTCTATCTGAAAATAAACTACGTTGAACAAAATGGCTATCTCAAAATTTTGATTGGATGTGTTTGGGGGAAAGATTGGCCTGGGGGAGGGGATGGCTAGTTGCCCTCCACTCACTTTCGACTATTATGAAGGGCACTAGCCCTCTGAATTTCCTATCGAATAAGCCTTTTTTGAAGTTTTTACGACAACAACTTCTACAAAAACATTATATGCCCCCAGGGCATAACTCAAAACCATTGACCTAAGGGTTGTGGGGGAGTGTCATAGTCAAAAACATATTTTCTATGTAAAAATCAACTACGCTGAACAAAATAGCTATCTCAAAATTTTGATTGGATGTGTTTTGGGGAATGAGGGGCGTGGGGGGAGGGGGCTAGTTGTCCTCCAATCACTTTCGACTATTAAAAAGGGTACTAGCCCTTTGAATTTTCAATCGAATGAGCCTTTTTTGAAGTTTCTACGACAACGCCTTCTACAAAAACCTTATATGCCCCCAGGGTATAACTTAAAACCCTTGCCTTGAAGGTTGTGGGGGATTGTCCTCCTCAAAAATATATTTTCTATCTGGAAATCAACTACGCTGAACAAAATGGCTATCTCAAAATTTTGATTGGATGTGTTTGGGGGAATGACAAGCATGGGGGGGGGGCTAGTTGCCCTCCAATCACTTTCGACTATTAAAAAAGGCACTATCCCTTTTAATTTCCAATCGAATAAGCCGTTTTCGAAGTTTCTATGGCAACGCCTTCCATAAAAACCTCATATGCTCCCAGGACATAACTTGAAACCCTAGCCCTGAGGGTTGTGGGGGATTATACTCCTCAAAAATATATTTTATATCAGGAAATCAACTACGCTGAACAAAATGGCTATCTCAAAATTTTGATTGGATGTGTTTGGGAGAATGATTGGCGTAGGGGGGGGGCTAGTTGCCCTCCAATCCCTTTCGACTATTAAAAAAGACACTATCCCTTTTAATTTCCAATTGAATGAGCCGTTTCTGAAGTTTCTACGACAACGCCTTCTATAAAAACCTTATATGCCCCCAGGGCATAACTTAAAACCCTTGCCCTGAGGGATGTGGGGGATTGTCCTCCTCAAAAATATATTTTTTATATGAAAATCAACTACGCTGAACAAAATGGCTATCTCAAAATTTTGATTGGATGTGTTTGGGGGAATGATATTTTCATTCCTCAAAACATATTTTCCATCTGAAAATAAACTACGTTGAACAAAATGGCTATCTCAAAATTTTGATTGGATGTCTTTGGGGGAAAGATTGGCCTGGGGGAGGGGATGGCTAGTTGCCCTCCACTCACTTTCGACTATTAAAAAGGGCACTAGCCCTCTGAATTTCCTATCGAATAAGCCTTTTTTGAAGTTTTTACGACAACAACTTCTACAAAAACATTATATGCCCCCAGGGCATAACTCAAAACCATTGACCTAAGGGTTGTGGGGGAGTGTCATAGTCAAAAACATATTTTCTATGTAAAAATCAACTACGCTGAACAAAATAGCTATCTCAAAATTTTGATTGGATGTGTTTGGGGGAATGATAGGCGTGGGGGGAGGGGGCTAGTAGTCCTCCAATCACTTTCGACTATTAAAAAGGGCACTAGCCCTTTGAATATTCAATCGAATGGGCCTTTTTTGAAGTTTCTACGACAACGCCTTCTACAAAAACCTTATATGCCCCCAGGGTATAACTTAAAACCCTTGCCTTGAGGGTTGTGGGGGATTGTCCTCCTCAAAAATATATTTTCTATCTGGAAATCAACTAGGCTGAACAAAATGGCTAGCTCAAAATTTTGATTGGATGTGTTTGGGGGAATGACAAGCATGGGGGGGGGGGGGGCTAGTTGCCCACCAATCACTTTCGACTATTAAAAAAGGCACTATCCCTTTTAATTTCCAATCGAATAAGCCGTTTTCGAAGTTTCTATGGCAACGCCTTCCATAAAAACCTTATATGCTCCCAGGGCATAACTTGAAACCCTAGCCCTGAGGGTTGTGGGGGAGTATACTCCTCAAAAATATATTTTCTGTCAGGAAATCAACTACGCTGAATAAAATGGCTATCTCAAAATTTTAATTGGATGTGTTTGAGGGGAATTATGGGCGTAGAGGGCGGGGGGCTAGTTGCCATCTAATTACTTTTGACTGTTAAAAGGGCACTAGCCCTAAGAATTTCTAATCGAATGAAATTTTATTGATGTTTCTACGACAACTCCTTCTATAAAAACCTTATATGCCCCCAGGGCATAACTTAAAACCCTTGCCCTGAGGGTTGTGGAGGATTGTCCTCCTCAGACACCTATTTTCTATCTGGAAATCAACTACGCTGAACAAAATGGCTATATCAGAATTTTTATTGGATGTGGTTGGGGGAATGACGAGCATGGCGGGGGGCTAGTTGCCCTTCAATCACTTTCGATTATTAAAAAGGGCGCTATCCCTTTTAATTTCCAATCGAATGAGCCGTTTTTGAAGTTTCTACGACAACGCCTTCTATAAAAACCTTTTATGCCCCCAGGGCATAACTCAAAACCCTTGCCCTGAGGGTTGTGGGGGAGTGTCCTCCTCAAAAACACATTTTCTTTTTGGAAATCAACTACGCTGAACAAAATGGCTATCTCAAAATTTTGATTGGATGTGTTTGGGGGAATGATATTTTCATTCCTCAAAACATATTTTCTATCTGAAAATAAACTACGTTGAACAAAATGGCTATCTCAAAATTTTGATGGGATGTGTTTGGAGGAATGATGGGCGGTGGAGGGGGGGGGGCTAGTCGCCCTCCAATCACCTTCGACTATTAAAAAGTGTACTAGCCCTTTGAATTTCCAATCGAATGAGCCTTTTTTGAAGTTTCTACGACAACGCCTTCTACAAAAACCTAATATACCCCCAAGGTATAACTTAAAACCCTTGCCCTGAGGGTTGTGGGGGATTGTCCTCCTCAGAAACATATTTTCTATCTGGAAATCAACTACGCTGAACAAAATGGCTATATCAGAATTTTGATTGGATGTGTTTTGGGGAATGACGAGCATGGCGGGGGGCTAGTTGCCCTCCAATCACCTTCGACTATTAAAAAGGACACTAGTCCTTTGAATTTCCAATCGAGTGAGCCTTTTTTGAAGTTTTTACGACAACGCCTTCTACAAAAACCTTATATGCCCCAGGGCATAACTTAAAACCCTTGCCCTGAGGGTTGTGGGGGATTGTCCACCTCAGAAACATATTTTCTATCGGGAAATCAACTACGCTGAACAAAATGGCTATCTCAAAATTTTGATTGGATGTGTTTATGGGAATGACGAGCATGGGGAGGGGGCTAGCCCTTTTAATTGGATGTGTAGAACTCTCCATTTCCAATTGAATGAGCCCCCTTTGAAGTTTATACGACGACCCCTTCCATATGAAGTGCCGCTGGAAAAAATAATAATAAAACATTGGAGCCGTATGGCCTTTACTATAGGCAACGCTACAGCGTTGCCTCTGATATGGTCATTTATTTCAATTTCTTTTCGTTTTGGGCTTCCTTGGTTGTTTGATAGTAATTTCTGGTTGTTTTGAGGTTAATTCTCATAAGGGGTAATCCTGCTGTTCTTAATCTTAATGTGGTTCAATAGTTTTCTTTGAAAACTTCTTTTTGGGAAATAATTTTAAGTTAATTTCTGTTCATTTTAGATCGCCAAAATTTTTTTTATTGGTTAATATAACTCTTCATTCATCAGTTTTTCATTCCTTTGGTTTAAGAGTTAAAATGTCCGATTCTAAAGTATTAGCTCTAATTATATGTCCTGATTAATTTCAACGTCCCCCTTAATATTCCCTGAAAGTTTCAAGTAAATGCCATTAAGCCTTCTCAAGACGTTACTGACGCACCCTTTTCACAACCGGGATGCATATTGCGTGTTTTGATCGAGCTATACTTCTCTCTAATAATTCTCTTAAAGTTTCAACTTGATACCCTTAAATGTGCCTGAGTTCTTGTACACACTATTTTGAAAAGTTGAATGTATATATCATCTTCTGGCTTATTTCAACATCCTCTGAAAGTTTCAAATAAATACTGCTAGCCGATACTCAGAAATTATACATACGCCCTTTTGACAACCGAGATACATTTTTTTTAACTAAGCTCAACTACCCTCTCAACAATTTCAAAAACTTTAATTTAATAATCTTAATTATTTCTGAGACATTGCAGACATACATAATGTCTTGAAAATCAAACCCCCTGAAAATTCTCTAAATGTTTCAGCTTGATACCCTTCCTTAATTGTTGGCAAGTAGTTACTGTCGCAGTCACAAGTGGTCATAATTGCAAATAGTCACGGTCACAAGTGGTTGCAGTCGTAAATAGTAAAATTAACACAGTCCCAAGTTTTCATAGTCGCAATAAGTCACAGTCGCTATTGCAATTAGCCCTAGTCACAGTAACAGTCACAAGTAGTCGCACTCACTAGTTTTCGCGCATAGTCTTAAGCAGTCAGAGTAGCAAGTGATCACAACCATATATTCAAGTACTCACAGCCACAGGCACAAGTAGTCTCAATCGCAAGCAGTTGCAACAAGCAGTTACAACAAGCTGCTACAATCGAAATTACAAGTAGTCAAACTTGCAAGTAATTATAGACACAATTAAAATAGTCGGAGTTTAAGTCGCAAGTAGTCGCAGTTGTAGTCACAACATTAGTACCAATAGTGGCCTTGAAAGTTTCAATTCAATACCCTTAGCCACTCCAAAGATATTACGGATACACTCTTTTGAAATCCTGGATACGCATAGTGTCTTTTGATTTAGTTAATATTTGGCAGATTGAATAATTTACGACCTTTTCCCAGGGACTCTGGGGGTTATGGTATCCCCAGAGGCATCATGATTAGACCTTCTGAATAGTTCAAGTTCAATCATTTTATTATTAACATATACATTTATATAATTGACGTAGGCCCATGGGGAGACAAGCTCGAAAAACTAGGCCTAGACAAAGATGCAATAACATATTACACAACAATACAAAGATAAATACGACAGCAAAGATACAATAATACAACAATAATACGAAAGTAGCAGCTAGCCCATTATCCATAAATAAATATTAAAAAAAATTCAATATTATTAAATATCAATTAATACTAGAAGATAGCCGAGAGGCAAACATTCACCCAGAACAACAAACCAAACAAATATTTTTGTCTTATTGAAAAGTCGCTTAATTACACAAGAAAAGAATTTTTTTCAAAAAGTTAAAAAAAGACATGAAAAATGTTTTTTTTTCAAAACTCAGAGGCACATGAATGGGGCTCAATAGTCAGTAAGACGTGAAAGAGTAGTTTTTCAAGTTAAGAAAAGTTACTGAAGTAGTTCACACCAAATATAAAACAATACTTACAAAACGGTATAATTCTTACAAAATACAAAATAGTTGCCACAATATACAAATAGTTCATGCAAAAAAAAAAGTTTTACAAAGTACAGAATAGTTCATGCAAAGTACTTCTTAAAAATTCCATACAAGATCCAAAATAGTTCTTACAGAAGCCCTAATACTTCACACATAATACAAAACATTTGTTGCACAAAAAGAATATAGCCTTTTTCTTGCAAAATACAAAATATTTGTTAGAAAAAACAAAAAATTTCTTACAACATCCAAATAATTCGTACAAAATACAAAACCTTTCATTAAAATAACGAGGAAGGGTCATAGATGGCGGTATCTTTGATGACTCAAGTTTAGTACTACCATATATTCCATTATAGTTATAGATGTCATTATTGTTTAAATCTAAACACCGAAAAAAAAGAGACAAAACAGTCAATTATAAACCCATTTTTTAAGTTTAACGACGTGCCGCTTAACTTAGGTTAACTAAAACAACACAAATGGGTTGAAAAGTGACTATTTTGTCTCTCTTCATTGATTCCTCAAGAGTTCCCTAGGAAATAACCCTTAAACCTTCTTCTTCATGTTAAACCAGTAAATAAGAAGAGTAGTGCCTCTGGTACCGTCAGTATCCAGACGATACATTCTACTATAGTAGTAGTAGTTGTTGTTTCTACAAAGATATTTTTGGTCCAGCCTTGAATGAAAGAGAAAGTAAACTTTGGAATCAAAAGCTGTAAATCTGCATTTAACTATGACTCTAACTATTCCTGCATTTAAGAAAAAGGAGATATACCATGATTTTCGAAAAAAAAAGACAAATCTCTAAATTGGTTTTTAAACTCAACAAAATATAGTAAAGCATATTAAAACAAATGGCTTAACATAATGCGTTTATAGGGTGAGATACAAACATCACTTTGACAAAAGTATAGCATATTACCTTTGAATTGCTGCAGCAGAGTTCTCTGCATGGTCCTATTGGTGTATTAAATGAAAAAAAAGTTTTTTTTTTAAAGAAAGTAAGGAGCAACATTAAAACTCGAAACGAACAGAAACTATTCCGTATATGAAAGAGTTGCCCCCTCCTCAATACCTTCAGGAGGTGCTATATGAGAATGTCGACAAATGAGAATGTCGAGAAAATGTTTACTGCTATTTAGAAACATCGCTTACTTTACCCCATATCCCTCTGATACTTGAACATAATACCATTATTTCATAGTTAAATTTATGCTATAGTAAGTTTGTTACTTTTCATAAAAGTTCATATGTTAATTTGTGTGGTTGCATTTACTTTACCTTGAAATAAATCATAAGCTTTATTGGAAAATTTAATTTGGGCTAATCGGCTTTCACTCCCCATACGTAATTTTGTATGCCAAGTTGTTAAGTTACGCTACCTTTAGTACCGTATACCTTTCACACTTAAGCCACTTTCACATCACATACATAATTTTCTATACTAAGTGGCTAAGTTGCGTTACGTTATGTAAAACCCTTCACACTTAAACAAGTCTTTCTCTGCTAGTGAAACGCAAAAGTCTGCGGAACATTCATACTCATTATCTAAAATCATTACAATCAACATAAGTAAATTATTCAAAAATTAAAAATGAGGAATGAAGACATAGATTCAAACTTTGGTCAAGCGCGAAAGGCTTTCTAAGAAAAGTGTTTCTTAGAAAGCCTTTGATTGTCAAAACTTATTAATTTATCATCCAAAAATTCTATGTTGTTCCTGCTGTATTAACTTTTCCATACCCTAATATTAACTTACATAACGAAAAACCCTAGTATGAGCTCGAGTCTACTTAACAGTGCAAAAAAAAAATTACAAAGCAAAAAAATTCATACAATACAAGGAGATTACTAACAAAGAAACTAAAAAACGAAAAATACTTAATCTGTAAACCAGATAACTCAATCATTTGAATTTTTTCTTTCTAAACATTTTTCTATAAACACAGCAACTCGAGTTATTGCGGTTGTGTTAATGCTTTGTAGAATAGCAGGAAGCAGCAAATCAATTCAATGCAAATATTTTTAGCTTAAATCAAATGGCACCAGAGACTTCCAGAGAAAATAGTCCAAATATTCACCCTTATATTTACAAAGGGGTCAAACATCTCGCCCTTCAGAAACCACTCTCTTTTTATCAAACAGCTTTTGCCTGTTCTGGATTGGCCCTAAGTTGAATCCATCAACATATAACCATAGCCCGTAAATTCTATATAAATTAAATTTCCCGTCCAAAACTAGGTTTGGCCAGAATATAATGTTTCAATGTTGTAGAATTTAAAACAGGCCTCTGTCAATGCTGAATTTATTGACCCTCTAAAATAAATCGTACCTTGATTTCTAAATGTATAGGTAAATCAAGAGGACCCAGACACTCATTCCATAAGTAAGAGTAGTAATCTATTACAGAGTATGAACCCTAGATTCAACCGTACATTCACGCCTACAAGAATATGGTCAAAAGTGTAATAGATACGAACCGTACATTCAACCGTACATTCAACCGTACATTCACGCCTACAAGAATATGCTCAAAAGTGTAATAGATACCAACCGTACATTCAAAACACGTTTTGAGAGTATAGTAGTGATTATATAACTCAACCAGAGTGGCTTTTGAGGCAACATCCGTTTTATGGGCCAATCAGAGACTGTGGAGGTTGCTCAATATACGATAACTTGATTGGTGATTCGATTTTAATAAAAGGAGTGATTTTCATTGCAATTCATATCAGTATGAGAATTGAATTCAGAGAGAATAGTTTATTTGAGAGGATATTAGTAGAGAAAATGAGTGGTGCATTTACATTATTAGATATTGATGCTGGAGACGGCAGCAACAACGATATACGAATACCCAATGTGGCTGTGGAAACAACTAGTGGGTGTTAACTATTACCTTGATTGTCACGATGTATATGAGATATATATGACATCATTAAGGAAATTTAAGCAGGAGCAGCAATTATATTTTTCTGTGAAACTGAATATTTTCAATATAAATAGACTTCGGGCAGCATTAGATGTGCTAGTGAAATATATTGATGAGAACAAAATGCATCAGTGAATATTACTGTTGTAATTATGCTCAATAAAATTGTTACTAAATCAAAGGTATTTTTCTTTCTATAGTAGACTAGCGTATATTTTTTAGAGTAGAAAAAATTCTGGTTAGTCTGAAGTTGGTTGTGAGAGTGTTAGGACTCTAAAAAATGGATAGATTTGAGAAAGAGCGAATCATGGGGAATCTAGTGCCTATGGAAAAACGTTTGATTCTAGATGACGATTTTCTAGAGCCGTCTATTCAAAGGAAGATATTTTCTCAGGGAATGCTTGGCGATATAATGAAAACTGATTCCCCATCTTTAGACTATTGTATGGAGCTTTTGCGTCGTGGTCCAAATGCATTTACACAATTTATTGATATATTGATCACGACACGGCAAAATGATATTGTGGATATGCTCTTAAACATTAGTTTAGACATTTAGGACTTTTTTTTCATGAGAAAGATGGTGTTCAAGGAGGATTTACTCCTCTCTCTCTCTCTCTATTCCAGTCAATTTTTGTTGTTGGTAGCTCAGTTTCATTGTGGCAGTGAGAGTGTAAACACATGAAAAAATGTTCCATACATGCCCACTATGTATTTACACACTGGGCAGCTGGTCATCATGTGAGAATTGCACAATGATTGATAAGTATGATGAAAAGTGTAGATTATGCCACCCGTGTAAATTGCATAGAGGATATGCTGTACAAATTAAAGGATGTAATTCCTGTCTTGTGGAGGTGTGTGACTCTCATCCTAGAGGCCACCTATGCTCCAATTGTCATTATGATAAATGTAATCAATGGGAGAATACATATCCTGGTATGATTAGAAAGAATCCAACCCGCGATTTTATTTTATTGTATATATATTCGTATAGTTGTGGTTTTAGATTATTATTTGAGGAGGAAACAGGTCAATGATTCAGTTGCTGGAAAAACAGAAGAATACGATTTATGTGTCATAGTTGTGAAAACAAAATGTGTTATGATTATAAGCCCACTGATTTTTATTTGGCTGTGACGGAGTGTGATTCGCCACTTGAGGACACTGTTTCTGAAATTGCTTCAAATAAGCAAATTGAAACTTGTGAATTCTATAGAATGAATGAGAATAGTATCATTGATTATACAAAGATATATGACAAGAGTGAAGTTACACTCTACAGTAGAAAATGTGACCCTGACATTGCAGTACATCAGGATCAGTACACTGTGAATTCAGATAATCTACCAGCATTAGTTGTTGTCGAAAAATACCTATACCTAGTAGAAGATGAAATCTAAAGAGTAGAAAAGTCGTTTTTATCATGTATATACATTTTTTTATTCATTTATTAATAAACAATTTCACATATATTTTTAGAACGTTTTATTGGTAGGGCACTAAAATCAATATTAAACACGCTTGTAAGTATATTTTTCACTAGAAAGTCGTTCAATCGAGGTAAGTCAACGTAGATGTCAAGAAACTGCTTGTAGGTATAGCCACGACATCTGAACATAAAAAAAAGTAGTGCATGAAAGCCACATGTCTTAGTCGTTAAATCCTGTACTCTTCGTTGATTTTGAATAATAGTTTTCTCACTGCTTTCAATAAAAATGCTGATGTAAGGAGTGTAGAATTTATACGATAGGCCAAGAGGATCAAAAAATTCAATATTCTTCGCTGTTTGAAAGATGCATAGCGAATGGCCGGTCTGCAAAGTCGTTGGACTGGTATTAACAATGATTAGGGTATTGTTAACACTTGGAATTTTTTCAATGAAGTCCGATGGTATGCAATAGGACTTGTACTGGGACATGTATGGATCCATATTAAATACGTTGGTTATTTGATTTGTGTTCATGGTGCTAGGTCTAGTAAAACACTGCCATCGGGTGTGATCTCCCAATAGGTTTCAAATTGACTCAATGATATTAGCGTGATACTCTCAGTCAAAGAATCAGCAAATGTACACTCTAAACGTACATTCCCTGTTCGTACTATGCTCATATCCTGGGTACCAGACAGGTCCAAAACAATTACCCCATGATTTTTTGAAAACATTGAATCGGTTATTCCATTTTCAAATAGTTGAGAGGCATGATCTAGGGATTGCATGGTCAACTCACACAGAGTTCTATAGGATTTGTTGTCAAATGATAGAGTGTATAGTGGAATACCATTCACTTTGCACACAAGGCTAGATAGACCAAAAAAATTAAAATCATGGGGGGATTCAGTCGAGGATCCAACGGCACTGCCACTCTTCACTAAGGCCAAAGCCAATTTTGATGAGATTTCTCCATTGATAAATGATGAATCGCTATAACTACGAGAGCCGGTGGCAATGTGACGTTGATTGGTGATCGTATGGGGGACAAGAAGCTTAATGTTGTTGCCATTGGCTCTTAGCTTTTCCACTGCCAATTCAACAGAGCTCATAAACTGTTGTTTTCGAACGTGGAGAATTGCCGATGTGATAATGACATTTGGATCGGGTGCTGCAGGAAGTATTTTTCTCAAAATGAAATTCGATGGGGCCAGCTGAAACTTTATGTCAATCTTGAGATTGGGGGGTAGCCATTGGGATATATTGAATATCTCATGATTTAATTTACCAACCAGAAGATACTCCTGGCTCACTGCAGTAGTCAACTCACCGTCAGTATCAACACCTGGTCGATATTCATAGCCCAATGATTGTCCTCACAACTCCTTGTATGCCTTTGGTGTCATCATCATAAATTGTATATAGCTTGCATAGTTGGATAAATTATTGCTAGTGCTCACCGATGTTCCATTAATAAAAAAATTAATTTGTTTGAACAGATTGTGTAGAATACAGTTTTCGTAGGAGAGACCATTGGCAACAGTTGGAATTGTATTATCTGGCTTTTTCTTCACCGCAACATTTAAATCAATAAATGTTGATGACAAATCAATGAAATAGTCTTCATTGGAAAATATTTGAAATTGTATATTTTCCGAGACGGGTTGTTGGAGTGAAATTGTTCATAGTAGCCGTACTTGACACTGACATCAACATTTTCAGCATTGAATAGATTCAATGAGGAACTGATTGATGGATATGATTTCTTGTGGGGGAGATAAGTCATCTTAAGAGAAGAAATTCTTCTGCTTATTGGTCTTCCTTGTTTTATTCCTCAAAGTCCTTATTGATGTCCTTCGCTTCCTTCCTGGGTGGAAACTGATGAGTGAATGAAGCGCACCCATCCTTTTCAATCCCTCCCCATTTTGCCGAGATTTTAATTGCTCACCAACGGCTCTTGCTGAAGATCTAATATTTTCCTTAACACTCTCCTTGGAATTCTTGCCCGACCCCCAGTCCTGTAGTGTTGAGGCAGCAAAATTTGATGCAGCAGGTACAAGATATTTTCTGGCAAGGGGTAGTGCAGAACGAAATAGCCTAGCAAACCAGCTACCGAGACCATAGCCAGAGATTGTAGCACGTCCCTTGTAGTAGTCCAATCCATTGCCTATTTGACGTGGACTCAGAGTACCAACATAGCAATCGATATCGGGACAGACAAATGGAATTCTTCTATTGTTCATTTTAGGTGATGATGCTAGTGTCAGCGACGATGGGCCGAAAATGACATGTAATCACTGCTAATCCTTTTGTTATTGCTAGAGGATCACCCAATTCACTTCTTAGTGTTAACTGACAGAGTTCCAAATACGAAGTGTTTACAGGAGCATACTGAAGATGCTTTATATTATAGTGATGCAGAAGTTCATCAGTTGTTTTTCGTTCAAGAACACGTAGGAGGGGGACATTTGAATTACCAACTCTAGATGTTTCCACAAAGGATGCAGAGAGAAATATGCAAGAGTCCGAGGTGAAACCAGGTGGATAATAAGCAAAAATAACTTGATCCATCCCATAAACGATGCCAGCATTTCCCCCATTGATCATATTCTGTTTAAAGCCAAGAACGTCTCTAAGATTATCATTGAGAATAATTATTTCAGTGTCAACAGGTGACCTAATGTAAATCCTATCGTTTTCCAATCAATAATTAAAATGAAATGTACTATTCCTACGATATGAGATTTTTCTATTGATTCTACGACAGAAATCTGTCATATTACCGTATTCAATATATTTCAGTTTAACATGTGGATATTCGCTAGATTTAAGTGCTTCAACCCATTTATTGTAGACTAAGAGTGACCAATCGAATGGTATAACTTTTATATAATACACACGATCTTTTCTCAGGATGTCATAGGTATTTTTGAGAATACAGTCGACAAGAGCCACTTCATACGCACCGTCAAATTTGATGGCGGGGGAGAGTCTCGTCTATAAATAACTCGTTTTCTTCAACTTGACGTAGAGATGATCGGAGATTTTGGATATAAATGTTGAACTGAAATCATTGGATATTGTCAATATCTTCAACACTGATCCAAGAATCGAAATCCGAGTTATATCCTAACCACCGAACAAGTAACTGTTTCCTACCCCTGTGAGTACGAGTCTTTAATATCTTTTCAATCTGATAGATTTCACTATTATGTTTAACCTTTTTTAGTTCATAGTCATAAAAGCCGCCGAGAATCTCTTCATCTTTGGTATCGCGCAAACGATAAGCTATGGGTTTAGTTTCTAGGATTTTTGCCACTTTAAAAAGTTCTGTGGACCACAAGTAATTGCCCATTTCAAAAACATTAGTTGTTCTATTAATTCGAACAGTATCACCAACGTTGAATTTATTTTTCTTCTTGAAAATCGTTTCATAGGAATATTGTTTAAGAAAGATGTCAATCGTATCATGATCAGAATGGTGAACTTCCGTTGGGGTTCAGTTGGACAACGATCGATGAGGTCATTGATTATAGATCAACATGATTTTATCTAAATCATTAATAAAAGCCGGTGTATTTTTCAATGTACAATATCTTGAAATTAAAAGTCGAATAGTTCTTAACAATCGTTTGGCCAATGCAGCCTTTATAGGACTATGACTATGATAGAGCAGTGTATCATATTTCACTAGTACTTTTGCAACATGGGGATTCACAAATTCACTACCGCGATCCGTTTGAATTTTTTTAATCGAATCCTGTTCGAGAATACCTTCAATGGCCTGTGCAGCTTCAACGCCTCTCTTTGAGCGCAATGGAGATGCATATGCATAACGACTATAAACACCGATTGCAAGTAGAATGTACATGTACGGTGTATTGTGATGTTGTTGAATCTCATCTAGAGTCAGGAAATATTCTTGCATTATATGCAATGGGAAAAAGGCTTTAGTTTTTCGATACTAATTAGCACGAAGCCTATGAATTCTATGCAGAGTGTAATTTGATTCATTTTGAAGTTAGTCTTGTACACTTTTAGTGTGAAACCCAGCGACTTTGGAAGTAGTGATGAGGGAACTTAAACTCCCGCCTCACCAATATTTTCATAAGCACCTTTCAGAACTTCAATCATTTTGAACGTAAACGCGTTGTGTAATGTCCGCTACCCTTTTGTATACTAGTTGCGGTTGGTGAGGGGGGTGATGGTGACATTATACGTTTTCGATTTTTTCTCGCCACCATTGTCAAGTTTCCACTAGGTGTGCTAGTATTTTCCAAGATTGATTTAAAATCTTATTCTTCTTCTTCTTCCTCTTCATATTTTAATGGTGTTGTTGATGATGATGATGACGATGGTGCATGTTCATTTAATTTTTTTTGGAATTTGTCTATTGTTAATAAGGCTTTTGGGGAAGTTTAATGTATTTAGAAAATTGTATAGATGAGCGTCAAATGATAATAGTCCATTACGATTTGTAACCATATCGTATATTAAATCAACTAGATTATAGCTCTTGCCCTGAATTATCATCCTTTTTCCATTGCTATCAACTTGATTATGATCTTGACCACTTTCCATGAGATATGTTAGGAGTCGTTTACTTTGTTCACGATATGAGTGGGGCAGTTGATTTCCAAATTTCAATACAATTGAATCCAATCCCTCCTCTTTTAATTGTGTTCCAGCAGCAGCAGCAGAATCTTGAGGAGATAATTCTTTTTTGTGATCAATACCACTGGCCTTCGTACGATAGGGCTTATCATTGTCCACTCGGCGAAGAGCATCTTGAAGTAAAAGCAGTTTTTTATCATCCTCAATATTCTCGTTGTCAATGAATTTTCTCAGATTGTTCTCAAAGTATTCCACGGGTGAGAGAGCGAGTTCTATTAGAGTCAATTTATAGGGTTTTGCCATTCTCTAGAGAAAAGTGTTTACAAGTCCTGCAATTATTGGCAGTAAAAGTGTGAAAAAGCTACCGCCCGCCAGAAGAAGTCGTTTCTTTTTGAAATTCTTTCCTTTTTTTTAGAGGCCAATGTACGTACGATGGAACGATGTTGCTTTGCCTGTTGCTTAACTACTTCTGGCAGTTGAACATTACCCTCGGTCCAATTTAAACAAAGTTCAGATATTAAATTGATGAAATCATTGTCAATACCATGTTTGAGTATGGCTTTCCTAAGCGAGGGTTTTGAAGTGCTTAGAACTGAAAATAAATGTCTATTTTCATGTAGGTTCTTCAGTGTCATGATAGCAACTAATAGGTCTTTTTAGTGTTGACGGGGAGATATACTGTAATTTCATTGTCAAAAATATCTGTGACTACACGCAGATCCTTGGGTGAATTTTGATTAAGATCCAATAGGATATAGCCGTAGGGTTTATTAGTTGCCTGATTTTATGCTGAGAGCAGAAATTTAGGGGTGCTGGGGTATATCTGTTTATTGAGAGTTATTAGCGAGCTAGAATCACGAACAACTCTGTAGATGATATAGTAGGTGCAGTTCCATGAATTTGTTCGTATACATTTGCTTTGATGAAAGAGATTGTGTAGAACCAGAGTAACGGAAATCTGTTCATGATGAGAGCAAACAGTGAGCAGTTGTAGCGTTTCCTGGGACCATTGTTCAATAGATTCAGCCAGATCGTTAATAATCATCCAAGAGTTTAGTTCAATAATGCTGAAAACATCAAGTCCCAATATGAATTGTATCTGCACCAATCCTGTCGTGCCAATTGTTTTTATTTTATCGTATGACTCCTGCCAAATACTGTAACAATAGTAGATTTTTTTCGGCTTAACAACAAACATTTTATCGCAATTTTTAATTATTTTAGTTAAGAGGGTTGTTTTGCCTGACATTGACGGCCCACACAGAAACAATCTGAATAGTGTTTTAAATTGATACATGTTCCCTTCAAAAGTTCACCAGGCCAACTAACTGTGAACTATAACCGTCTAAGGACTTAATAAATTCCCTACTACTACTACTATTACTACGGTCAAGAATAATAATAAAAATAAGAAGACGAATAAAGAATCATATTTTCTTTTATTATACACACATAAAAAAGTAACAACACTTAAAAAATACTACATTGAAAAAAGCACATTAAACATGAAAAAAAAAACACTTTTTTTAAATTTATTTATAATAAAAAAATACAATATTTACATAGGCACTAGAAAAAAAAAACTTTAATAAATACACTTTTTTTTAATTTATAAAAAATACAACATTTAATGAATAATGCACTTAAAATTATATCACTTTTATTTACAGCATTTGGTATGGGGTACCCCCCTCCCCCCGGGGGGTGGCCGTTGCGGCAGCCGGGAAGCAGGGCCCGCTGCAGCGGGCTTGAAAGTGCCGCAGGAAGCACAGCAGGCCGGGAAGTGAGGGCCCGCTGTGGCGGACCGGGGGTAGGGGGCATTAAATTGTGGAAATTGATCTGCCTTGCACACACATTGAAAATTGTTTGTGATACAGAAAAAAAAAGAATTTAAAAACACCCATTACCCAAAAAAACCCTCCCACCCAATTTGTACTTTTTTTTAATGAATTTAATTTAATTTTTCTAGAACGAGTTGTTTTCCGTACTCTATACATTCAAATCGGTCTGAAATTAAATAATGTCCATGTGGTAGTATCTTCACACAATCCTCAAGTACATAGACTTCGTCCAATATGGCCTACATGGCGTTTTTCTAAACTCTAACTGTGTAGTTTTTAAATTGTAAGGAACGAATCGCCATGACTTTCGCTCTTGGGACTAAACTACGTTCCACACAGTTTCTATAAACACTCATATTGAAATTATTTTTTACAAAATGTGTAGGTACCCCCTTCCAAACTTGTTTGATATCCTTGTTGTGCGTTTCCACACAGTATACCTTCGGTCCACGAAACACACCACTGGATATCAGATTGCTACCCGTTTCAGATTTTAGCATTAAAAATTGATTTGGGGCCTTGCATTTCACTAGCTCTGGGTAGTGGGATTCATCCCAATTAGTGTAGGCAAATTGTGATCTAACGTACTCATTATTTTCAAAATCATTCAATAGATCTTCAGTCTTTACTTTTAACAGGATTTAATCGGTGTTCACTTAGTACAGTAGAACTTGTCCCTCAATCGACTACCGTACCTTCCATAAATTGTTATAAGACGTCAACATGGTTGTT
Source organism: Artemia sp. Qi Xiang Cuo (assembly GCF_049724085.1). Taxonomy (NCBI): domain Eukaryota; kingdom Metazoa; phylum Arthropoda; class Branchiopoda; order Anostraca; family Artemiidae; genus Artemia; species Artemia sp. Qi Xiang Cuo. Next base: position 52,386,939 of record NC_142796.1, read on the forward strand.
TTGGATATTTCAGTTATTGCACTGCCGCCTGCAATATTTTTATTTAAAACAATGTTTCTTTGCTTACGGTATAGGAGCACCATATCAGAGTCTTTGATTGTGAACGATGTGAAGTTTGGATCTGCAATGATTCGAGCACAATCTTTGGGATTGGTCACAATGTCACATCGACTTCTGTTTCGTACGGTTTCGCACATTTACCGAAAGCTGAGCTTTAAAACAGTTCTACTAACATTGGCAATCTCAGAAATTTTTCTTGGTCAAATTTTCATTCTAGGCCAAAACTTTTGTTTTGTGGGACAAAAAGACAAAACTGCCACTTTGTTTTGGTGCGACTAGTTGATGCTTAAAACGGCACTAGAACTTTGAATTTCGGTACGGATGAGCCGTGTCGCGATAACCTGATTCAATACTATCAACCCTAAGGAAAACAAACAAACAAATAAACACACACCAGTGGACACTTTTCTTGGGAGGAAGGTGAATGTAGATAGGGGTGTGAACTGTCTGCTCCAGGGTTCTCAAAATTGATGAGCTTAACAGTGTTGTTTTTTTCAATATTCTTATTTCTTTCGGAGTGATTTTGTCCTTTTTGAAAAGTTTTTAAAATGTTATTTTACAAATTATTTTTCAAGTCTTTTCATAGGCAGCGAAATAGTGCAATAGCTACGCTTTTCCACGCATTTCCTACGGAAGGGGCTGTCATACAAACTTCGAGGGCATTCGATTGGAAATTGAAAGCTCTAGTGCCTTTTGAATCAAAAATGATTGGAGGGCAAGCAATGATTGGGAGAAGGGTTGTAAATTATGCATTTCACCTACTGTTTACAAAAATTATTTGTTATTGAGAAGGGAGGGGGCGTGTTTTAACCTTGGTCTCCAAAAACACTAAGGATATTAAGGCAACAATTGTTTATTATATTTATACTAGTACTCCTATTAATAGTGCTGCTACTACTACTGCTACTTATAAGGCTAGAAGGTATTAAGACAAAAATTTTATGAAAAATTGAGTAGGAAGTCAAGCTAAGTCGAACACACTAAGCGCAAACAGGCTTTCAAGAGTGTTTATCAACAACTTCTTAGGAATGATTTGGTGTATTAAGTTGGAATGTACAGGGCATGCTGTGGGAGATGCTGAACTAACCAAAAAGCAATATTTCAATGATACTACTATTACTACTACTGCTGATGCTACTATTATTGCTATTGCTGCCTACTACAACATTTACTACTACTAAAGCTAAGGGTATTAATGGAAATATTTTCAGGGTATATTGAGAGGATGTTGAAAGTAGAGATGACCCTAAAGGTCCGAACGGGGCACCATATATGGGCATAGAGTCATTAGGGAGAACAAGTGGTTAATGTGGTCAATGACCTCTATTTTCATGGTCAATGTTGTTGTTGTAAGTGCACGCTCTCAGTGAATTTCAATGTCAATTTATTTGGTGGTGTGGTTGTTGTTGGCATGCTTTCAGCAAATTGTCAGAGGGTACCGTAAAAAGATATATCACACTTGTCCTTATCAGTCAAGCAACAAGCTTGTTTACAGATTATTGGTGGCGGGAATGTAGGGACTAGGGTTTTGTGATATTGCTATTATTCTTTGAAAACAATTCAAGGAATGAGAAGAAGAACAGTTTGACTTTACTATTTGAAGTTGATAGTGGAGTTGATAACAATATTACAAGAGCACCAGACATTGCGGTGAAAATCAAGAAATGATAACATCGTTGTCTAGAATGTGATGTAGTATATGCAAGATACTTGATATCCTTCATAACATTTAAATTAGGGAATTAATTATGTTTCGCTGGACAAATTGATATTGCACGTCTGAATAGACTTCAATGTGCTTTAAGTGCATTGGTGAAACATAACGAAGACAATAAACAGTATCGTTAATTGTACATGCTCTGTATTATTGATGTTGTTGTAATTATTCAATAAAATTGTTTTGAAATCGAAAATGTTCTCTTTCTTTTCTGGTTAGGGCTAACGAATCAGGGTCAGTCTAGAGTCAGCAGTCGGAGTGAAAGGACTGAAAAATGAATAAATTTGAGAAAGAGAGATTTAGATCAAATCTAGTGTTTATGGAAAAACATTTGATTTTGGATGATAATTTTCTCGAGTTATCTCTTAAACGCAGGATATTCTCTTGTCAGGGAACATTTGACAATATAATGAGGAGTGATTCCCCCCCATTGGTCTATTGTATGAAACTCTTAAAATGTGACTCAAATGCTTATAGTCAATTTATTGATACATTAATTGGAACAAAGCAGAATCATATTGTGGATATGCTTTTGAAAATATTACCAATGGATTCAATGTAGATGGCTCCCCCCATCATTCGAAAGAGGTAACGGCACAGAGCTACTCCTCTCTCCCCCATTTCCCTCTCATTGAATTTATCGAACGAAGAGGATCAGTTTCGTTTTAGCTGTGAGTGAGTTGACATCGGAAACCGAAAAATGTTCTATATATGTCCATTGTGCATGTACACTCTTGGCAGGTGGAATCAATGTGATACTTGTACAATTATTGATGACTATAGTGAAAAGTGTAAATTATGAAATACTTGTAAATTAAATATAGGCTATTAAGTACAAAAAAAATTATTTAATTCATGTATTTAGGAGGTGTGTGACTCTCACCTAATAGGTCAACTGTGCTCCAATTGTCACTACGATAAATGTGATCAGTGGGAGAATACTTACCCCGCTATCATTGGAAAGAATCCCAAACGTGATTTTAGTTTATTTCTACGAGATTGGTATCGTCGTGGATTTAAATTATTCTGGGAAGAGGAATCTGGTCTACGATTCAACTGTTGGGGTAACAAGACAATCTGGATTCTACGTTATCGCTGTGATGACACCACCTACTATGATTATAAAATAACTGATTTTTATTTGGCAGTGACCGAATGTGAATCAACATTTGAAAACATTGTATGTGATATTGCTTCAAATAGACAGATTGAAACTCGTGAATTTCATAATAAGAATGCAAATAGTATCATTGACTATACAAAGAGATATCACAAGAGTGAAGTTACATTGTACTGTAGAAAATGTGACCCTGACTTTGCTGTCAATTAAGATCAATATACAGTGAATCCAAATGATTTACCAGCATTAGTGGTTGACGACAGTTGCCTATACATCGAAGATGAAGAAATCTAAAATGAAGATTTAAAGACATTGTTGTATATATATATATATATGCTTTTTATTAATAAACAAATTCACAAAGATTTTTAAAGCACATTTCTCTTAGGGCACTGAAATCAATACTATATAGGTCTGAGTTCTGTTGCGAAAACACACAAAAGTTAGAAAAAATAAAAAATAGTCCTGTATTACCTCCGCAAAATGGCTAAATATTAAGAATTCATAAACATTTTCAACTAGCAAAGGGTAATTGTTTTAAATATGAGCCATTCTGTTGCGAAAACACACAAAAGTTAGAAAAAATACAAAATAATCCATAATTACCTCAGAAAAACGGATAAAAATGAAGAATTCATAAACATTTTAAACTAGCTAAGGGTAAGTGTTTTAAATATGTGCCATTCTTTTTAGAAAACACACAAAAGTTAGAAACAATGTAAAATGTTCCGATCTTACCTCTGCAATACGGCTAAAAAGGTAGAAGTCATACACATTTTCAACTAGCTAAGGGTAAATGCTTTAAATATGAACCATTTTATCGTGAAAACACACAAAAGTTAGTCAGAATGCAAAATGTTCCTATATTCCCTCTGCAATACGGCTAAAAATGAAGAATTCATTATCATATTCAACTAGCTAGGTTTAAGTGTTTTAAATATGAGCCATTCTGTTTCTAAAACACACAAATGATAGAATATATACAAAAAATAAATATATTAAATCTAAAATTCTGTTAAAAATGAAGAATTCATAAACATTTTCAACTAGCTAAGGGTTAGTGTTTTAAATATGAGCCATTTTGTTGCGAAAACACAAAAAAGTTAGAAAAAATACAAAATATTCCTTTATTACCTCTGCAATACGGGTAAAAATGTAGAATTCATACACATTTTCAACTAGCTAAGGGTGAGTGTTTTAAATATGAGCCATTCTGTTGCTAAAACAAACAAAATTTAGAAAAAATACAAAATCTTCATTTATGACATATTCATTTATTGTAATGATTTATTAATAATACTAATATTATAATCTCTTTGTGTTATTTAATTATATAATTGCAATTATGTTTCTAAAATACAAAAATATTATAAAAAATAAAAAATATTACTTTATTACCTCTGCAATACGGGTAAAAATTAAGAATTCATACACATTTTCAACTAGCTAAGGGTGAGTGTTTTAAATATGAGCCATTCTGTTGCGAAAACACACAAAAGTTAGAAAAAATGCTAAGGGTAAGTGTTTTAAATATGAGCCATTCTGTTGCAAAAACACACAAAAGTTAGAAAAAATACAAAATATTCCTTTATTACCTCTGCAAAACGGCTAAAAATGAAGAATTCATACACATTTTCAACTAGCTAAGGGTCAGTGTTTTAAATATGAGCCATTCTGTTGCGAAAACACACAACAGATAGAAAAAATACAAAATGTTCCTTTATTAACTCTTTAATTCTGGTAAATATGTAGAATTCATACACATTTTCAACTAGCTAAAGGTTAAATGTTTTAAATATGAGCCATTCTATTGCGAAAGCACACAAAAGTTTGAAAAAATGCAAAATGTTCCTTTATTACCTCTGCAATACTGGTAAAAATGAAGAATTCACACACATTGTAAACTAGCTAAGGGTATGTGTTTTAAATATGAGCTATCCTGTTGCGAAAACACACAAAAGTTAGAAAAAATACAAAATATTCCTTTATTACCTCTGCAATACGGATAAAAATGAAGAATTCATACATATTTTCAACTAGCTAAGAATAAGTGTTTTAAATATGAGCCTTTCTGTTGCGAAAACACATAAAAGTTAGAAAAAATACAAAATATTCCTTTATTACCTCTGCAATACGGGTAAAAATGAAGAATTCATACACATTTCCAACTAGCTAAGGGTGAGTGTTTTAAATATGAGCCATTCTGTTTCGAAAACACACAAAATTTATAAAAAATACAAAATATTCCTTAATTACCTATTCAAAACGGCTGAAAAAGAATAATTCAAACACATTTTCAAATAGCTAAGGTTAAATGTTTTAAATATGAGCCATTCTATTGCGAAAACACACAAAAGTTAGAAAAAATGCAAAATGTTCCTTTATTACCTCTGCAATACGGGTAAAAATGAAGAATTCATACACATTTTCAACTAGCTAAGGGTCAATGTTTTATATATGAGCCATTATGTTGAGCAAACACTCAACAGATATAAATAATTATATATTGTCATTTTGTACGTCTTATAAAATGCTAAAAATGACGAATTCATAACATTTTCAACTAGCTAAGGGTAAATGTTTTAAATATGAGCCATTCTGTTGCGAAAACACACAAAAGTTAGAAAAAATACAAAATGTTCCTTTATTAAATCTGAAAAACGGCTAAAAATGAAGAATTCATACACATTTTCAAGTAAATAAGGGTAAGTGTTTTAAATATGAGCCATTCTGTTGAGAAATCACACAATAGTTAGATAATTTTCAAAATATTCGGTTATTACATGTGCAAATCGCCTAAAAATGAAGAATGCATACACATATTCAACTAGCTAAGGGTAAATGTTTTAAATATGAGCCATTCTTTTTCGAAAACACACAAAAGTTAGAAAAAATGCAAAAATTTCCTATATTACCTCTGCAAAACCGCTAAAAATCAATAATTCATACACATTTTCAACTAGATAAGGGTAAGTCTTTGAAATATGAGCCATCCTGTTGCGAAAACACACAAAAGTTAGAAGAAATACAAAATATTCCTTTATTACCTCTGCAAAACGGCTAAAAATGAAGAATTCATACACATTTTTAACTAGCTAAGGGTTAGTGTTTTAAATATGAGCCATTCTGTTGCGAAAACACACAAAAGTTAGAGAAAATACAAAATATTCCTTTATTACCTCTGCAAAACGGTTAAAAATGAAGTATTCATACACATTTTCCACTAGCTAAGGGTTGGTGTTTTAAATATGAGCCATTCTGTTGCGAAAACACACAAAAGTTAGAAAAAATACAAAATATTCCTTTTTTACCTCTGCAAAACGGGTAAAAATTAAGAATTCATACATATTTTCAACTAGCTAAGGGTAAGTGTTTTAAATATGAGCCGTTCTGTTGCGAAAACACACAAAAGTTAGAAAAAATACAAAATATTTCTTTATTACCTCTGCAATACGGCTAAAAATGAAGAATTCATAAACATTTTCAACTAGCTAAAGGTAAGTGTTTTAAATATGAGCCATTCTGTTGCAAAAACACACAAAAGTTAGAAAAAATACAAAATATTCCTTTATTACTTCTGCAATACGGCTAAAAATTAAGAATTCATACACATTTTCAACTAGCTAAGGGACAGTGTTTTAAATATTAGCCATTCTATTGCGAAAACACACAAAAGTTAGAAAAAATACAAAATATACATATATTACATCTGAAAAACCGCTAAAAATGAAGAATTCATACACATTTTAAGAACCAAGTCCTGACCCCCCTAATTGAAGGATATGAATTAGAACCATGGGAACGTAATTTCGTCGTATTTTGCTTATTTTCGTTAGAAAAAACACTGAAAAACCATATTAAGAGCTATATTTATGAGTCTTTCACTGAAAATTCCTTTTTCGTATCAAGTCCTGACCCCCCTAATTGAAGGATATGAATTAGAACCATGGTAACGTAATTTCATCGTATTTTGCATTTCCCACAAGAGGACACTTTTCGAGTAAAAGTAAAGAGCTACCAGACTAAACCAAAGATATGATGAAATAATAACGAATAATTGTTCAAACGTAAATTTTCTGTATTACGGGAATAGTTTATTTTCGAACCATTATATCTACCAAAGGTTCAATACCTGAGGTAAACTAAGAGGTTTCAATTTCAGGAAAAAATTGTCATATTTTGCTTATTTTCGTTGGAAAACACACTGAAAAGACATATTATTGAACTCACATCAAACATTGCCGGGCTTGCATTTGAAGAACCTTCCATTATTTTCTATCTTGTCCTCTATTTAAACATATACTGACTTTTAAAGCTTTTCAAAGCTCTTAAATATACAAACCTAACAGTTATTTATTTACGAAATCGTGCAAACTGTTGATTTAGAACAATAATTACCTTTATATATATCAATTAACACTCACTAGAATTTCCACTTTTCACTCGCGGAGAATGGTTTCAAAACAATACTTCTTACATCGCATAGACTAATTGTGTCAAACGAGACATCTTCAATGCAGATTAATTAATTGTTACGTTTGATTTTGTTTTGGACATAGGAGAGCATCAATGGGAAGTGAGAATTTCTGTAAAACTATCAAAGATTGATCAACTCTATGATTTCACACTTCTGATGTAATCAGAAAGAAAAAAGAAGAAAAATTGATAAAAGATATTTTGAAATATGCCCCAAAATCAGAGCTATTACAACTTAAATGACGCGAGGGGAGGGGGAACTCTTGAAATCCCTTGAATTAGGTTAGGGACAGACAAAAAGTTAGGTGTATGGTTAGGTTAGGTTAGATTATGTTAGGTTAGGTTAATTAACGGCAGCCTCTTTTGTTTAGGTTTTTTATTTTGGGGGGGCCCCCGCCCCCCTCAACAAAAAGTTAGGTATATGGGTAGGTTAGGTTCGATCATGTTATGTTAGGTTAATTTAGGTTAGCCTAGCTTAGCCTACGTACGGCCCCCCCCACCCCCCGGGGGCCACGGGGACTGAACGCCGTCCATGGGTGGGACCCCCACCACCAAGGTTTGGTTACCTAACAATTCAAGGTGACCCCCCCCCAACCCCGGGGCCACGGGCCCAAAAGCCTGACACGGGTAGGACCTTCACCACCAAGGTCAGTTTAGGTTAGATTAGGTTAAGTTACCTAACATTTCTAGGTTAACTTACATCAGGTTAAGTGGCACGCCACTTAACCTGATGTAAGTTAACCTAGAAATGTTAGGTAACTTAACCTAATCTAACCTAACGTCGTATTTTGCTTATTTTCGTTAGAAAAAACACTGAAAAACCATATTAAGAGCTATATTTATGAGTCTTTCACTGAAAATTTCTTTTTCGTATCAAGTCCTGACCCCCCTAATTGAAGGATATGAATTAGAACCATGGGAACGTAATTTCATCGTATTTTGCATTTCCCACAAGAGGACACTTTTCGAGTAAAAGTAAAGAGCTACCAGACTAAACCAAAGATATGATGAAATAATAACCACTAATGCTGGTAAATCATTTGGATTCACTGTATATTGATCTTGATTGACTGCAAAGTCAGGGTCACATTTTCTACAGTACAATGTAACTTCACTCTTGTCATATCTCTTTGTATAGTCAATTATACTATTTGCATTCATATTATGAAATTCACGAGTTTCAATCTGTCTATTTGAAACAGTATCACATACAATATTTTCAAATGTTGAATCACATTCGGTAACTGACAAATAAAAATTACTTATTTTATAATCATAGTAGGTGGTATCATCGCAGCGATGACGTAGAAACCAGATTGTCTTGTTACCCCAATAGTTGAATCGTAGACCATATTCCTCTTCCCAAAATAATTTAAATCCACGACGAGACCAATCTCGTAGCAATAAATTAAACTCACGTTTGGGATTCTTTCCAATCATAGCGGGGTAAGTATTCTCCCACTGATCACATTTATCATAGTGACAATTGGAGCACAGGTGCCCTCTAGGATGAGAGTCACACACCTCCTCAAGACATGAATTACATCCTTTAATTTGTACTGCATAGCCTCTATGTAATTTACAAGGATTAAATAATTTACACTTTTCACTATAGTCATCAATAATTGTACAATTCTCACATTGATTCCAAATGCCAAGAGTATACATGCACAATGGACATATATAAAACATTTTTCGGTTTTCGATGTCAACTCACTCACAGCTAACACGAAACTGATCCTCTCCGTTTGATAAATTCAATGACAGGGAAATGGAGGAGAGAGGAGTAACTCTGTGACGTTGCCTCTTTCGAATGATGGGGGGAGCCATCTACATTGGATCCATTGGCAATATTTTCAAAAGTATATCCACAATATGATTCTGCTTTGTTCCAATTAATATATCAATAAATTCACTATAGGCATTTGAATCACAGTTTAAACGTTTCATACGCGAGCCCACTGGGGGGGGGAATCACACCACATTATATTGTCAAGTTTCCCACTGTCAAGAGAATATCCGGCGTTAAAGAGATAACTTGAGAAAATCATCATCCAAAATCAAATGTTTTTCCATAAACACTAGATTTGATCTAATTCTCTCTTTCTCAAATTTATTCATTTTTCAGTCCTTTCACTCCGACTGCTGACTCTAGACTGACCCTGATTCGTTAGCCCTAACCAGAAAAGAAAGAGAACATTTTTGATTTCGAAACAATTTCATTGAATAATTACAACAACATCAATAATATAGAGCATGTACAATTAACGATAGTGTTTATTGTCCTCGATATGTTTCACAATTGCACTTAAAACACATTGAAGTCTATTCACATGTGATATATCAACTTTAGCGGCAAAACCTACTTGATCCTCCATTTTAAATTTGCTCAAGGATATCACATATCTTGCAACTACTGCATCCCATTCCAGACAAAGCCGTGAACCTTTCGTGATTTCCACCGCAATGTTTGGTGCTCTTGTACTATTATCATCAACTCCACTATCAAATTCTAATAGGGTAAACATTACACTCATCATCAACACACACAAATATATATCCAAATGAGTATAGTCAAACTGTTCTTCTTCTCACTCCTTGAATTCTATTCCCAGACTAATAAAACTATAGCAAAAATCCTGTCTTTATATTCACTCCGCTGCTAATATGTAAACAAAGCCCTCTGATTGGCTGAAAAGGGAAACACGTGATCTAGCTGTTTCCTGGAAACTCATAACATTTACTGAGAGCAAGCAATTACAACAACAACAACAACATTGACCTTGACATTTACTGAGAGCGTGCACTTACAACAACAACAACATCGACCTTGGAAAAAAGAGGTCATTGACCCCATTAACCACTTGTTCTCCCTAATGACTCTATGCCCATATATGGTGCCCCGTTCGGACCTTTAGGGTCATCTCTACTTTCAACATCCTCTCAATATACCCTGAAAATATTTCCATTAATACCCTTAGCTTTAGTAGTAGTAAATGTTGTAGTAGGTAGCAATAGCAATAATAGTAGCATCAGCAGTAGTAGTAATAGTAGTATCATTGAAATATTGCTTTTTGGTTAGTTCAGCATCTCCCACAGCATGCCCTGTACATTCCAACTTAATACACCAAATCATTCCTAAGAAGTTGTTGATAAACACTCTTGAAAGCCTGTTTGCGCTTAGTGTGTTCGACTTAGCTTGACTTCCTACTCAATTTTTCATAAAATTTTTGTCTTAATACCTTCTAGCCTTATAAGTAGCAGTAGTAGTAGCAGCACTATTAATAGGAGTACTAGTATAAATATAATAAACAATTGTTGCCTTAATATCCTTAGTGTTTTTGGAGACCAAGGTTAAAACACGCCCCCTCCCTTCTCAATAACAAATAATTTTTGTAAACAGTAGGTGAAATGCATAATTTACAACCCTTCTCCCAATCATTGCTTGCCCTCCAATCATTTTTGATTCAAAAGGCACTAGAGTTTTCAATTTCCAATCGAATGCCCTCGAAGTTTGTATGACAGCCCCTTCCGTAGGAAATGCGTGGAAAAGCGTAGCTATTGCACTATTTCGCTGCCTATGAAAAGACTTGAAAAATAATTTGTAAAATAACATTTTAAAAACTTTTCAAAAAGGACAAAATCACTCCGAAAGAAATAAGAATATTGAAAAAAACAACACTGTTAAGCTCATCAATTTTGAGAACCCTGGAGCAGACAGTTCACACCCCTATCTACATTCACCTTCCTCCCAAGAAAAGTGTCCACCGGTGTGTGTTTATTTGTTTGTTTGTTTTCCTTAGGGGTGATAGTATTGAATCAGGTTATCGCGACACGGCTCATCCGTACCGAAATTCAAAGTTCTAGTGCCGTTTTAAGCATCAACTAGTCGCACCAAAACAAAGTGGCAGTTTTGTCTTTTTGTCCCACAAAACAAAAGTTTTGGCCTAGAATGAAAATTTGACCAAGAAAAATTTCTGAGATTGCCAATGTTAGTAGAACTGTTTTAAAGCTATATAAATAGTATCCGAGTTTGAAAGCCCCACTTATGCAGAGTGACGTAATCATTCCAAAACATTTAATAAAATAGTCATTGAAAAAGAGAACTAATATTACAGACCGTTAATACAGTGGAGGTAGTGGCTATAGAGCAATGTATAGTTGCCGTTAGGCAGCGCAATAGCACTGCCTAAGTAAAGAACGATGCTGGTATATTGTATTATTTCTTTCGTTGTTTTAGATCAGAGCACTCCATATCATGGGATTTGTGTAGAAACTTCAAAAGGGCTCATTCGATTGGAAATTGGAAGGGTTTGTGCCCCTTTTTAATAGCCGAAAGCGATTGGAAGGCAACTAACAAAACAACACTGTTTGAAAAAAACAACACTGTTAAGCTCATCAATTTTGAAAACCCTGGAGCAGACAGTTCACACCCCTATCTACATTCACCTTCCTCCCAAGAAAAGTGTCCACCGGTGTGTGTTTATTTGTTTGTTTGTTTTCCTTAGGGGCGATAGTATTGAATCAGGTTATCGCGACACGGCTCATTTGTACCGAAATTCAAAGTTCTAGTGCCGTTTTAAGCATCAACGAGTCGCACCAAAACAAAGTGGCAGTTTTGTCCCACAAAACAAAAGTTTTGGCCTAGAGTGAAAATTTGACCAAGAAAAATTTCTGAGATTGCCAATGTTAGTAGAACTGTTTTAAAGCTATATAAATAGTATCCGAGTTTGGAAGCCCCACTTATGCACAGTGACGTTATCATTCCAAAACATTTAATAAAATAGTCATTGAAAAAGGGAACCAATATTACAGACCGTTAATACAGTGGAGGTAGTGGCTATAGAGCAATGCATAGTTGCCGTTAGGCAGCGCAATAGCACTGCCTAAGTAAAGAACGATGCTGGTACAATGTATTATTTCTTTCGTTGTTTTAGATCATGGCACTCCATATCATGGGAGTTGTGTAGAAACTTCAAAAGAGCTCATTCGATTGGAAATTTGAAGGGTTTGTGCCCCTTTTTAATAGCCGAAAGCGATTGGAAGGCAACTAACACCCCTTCCACACCCACCTTTTCCCCAAACACATCCAATCAAAATTTTGAGATAGCCATTTTTTCAAAGTAGTTAAAAGATCTGAAAAATATATCTTTGAGGAGGACACTCCCCCCATAGCCGTCAGTGCAAGGGCTGTAAGTTATTCCCTGGGAGCATATAAGGGTTATATAGAAAGCATTGTCGCAGGAACTTCAAAAGTAGCTAATTAAACTGGAAATTCAAAGGCCTAGTGTTTAATAGATGAAAGTGATCGGAGGGCAACTAACCCCCCTCTCACGCCCACCATTTCCCCAAACACATCGAATAAAAATTTTGAGATAGCAATTTTGTTCAACGTACTTAATAGTTCTGGAAATTATGTCTTTGAGGATGACAACCCCCCTCTCGACACCCCTCAGGGCAAGGATTTTAAGTTATGCCCTGGGGACATTCAAGGTTTTTATAGATAGTGTTGTCGTACAAACTTCAAAAAGAGCATATTCAATTGGAAATTGAAAGGACTAGTGCTCTTTTTAATAGTCAAAAGTGATTGAAGGACAACTAGCCCCCTTTCACGCCCACGATTTTCCCAAACACATCCAATCAAATTATTGAGATAGCCATTTTGTTCAACGTAGGTGAAAGGTCTGGAAATTAGGTTTTTGAGGACGATAAAACCCCCGAACCTCTTAAGGAAAGGGTTATAAGTTATGCCCTGGGGTCATATAAGGTTTTTACAGAAAGGGTTGTCGTGGAAATTTCAAAAAGGGCTCATTTGATCGGAAATCGAAGGGCTAGTTTTCTTTTTAATAGTAGAAATTGATTGGAGGTCAGTAACCACCCTCATACAAGTAGAGATCTATTTTCCATTTCTAGCAGACTATGTTCCTTGGCACCTTTCCAAGGCAGATTACCAGACTGGTTTTAGCTATTGATTGAAAGTACACATGGAATTGCACAAAAAGATGCAGTAGAGTTTCACGTGCACATTGCAAAAAGCGAGCAAACCTATAAAGTGGGCAAACACGTTTTGAAACTATAGTCGAGATTTATAACACAACAAGACTGGTTTTTGAGGCAACACCCATTTTTTAGGACCAATCAGAAAGAGCGGAGGTTACTCTATATACGATAACTTGATTGGTAATTGGATTCGAATAAAAGGAGTGATTTCATACCACGGAAAATCATGTCACTTCCCGTTCCTGATTTAAAAAATAAAAGCTGATTTGGCGCTCGACGTTTCATTACCTCAGGGTAAAGCCCACTCCACTTGGTGTAGTCCATCCGCGAGCTGATGATTTCACCGTGTGCCAAATCATCAGGTAGGTTTGGGGTTTTTACTTTTAGCAGTAGAGAATCTGTGTCCCAATAGCAGACCTCTACTTGTCCCTTCTCTGGCCACTGTACCCTAGCCACATTGTAGTAGAATTCCAACATGAGCTTTTTAGAGATCTCCAAGATCGCAGTGCCTGCAACAATATTTTATTCAATACTATGCTTTTTTTTCTATTCAATAGTATCATGTCCAGGCCAATGATTGTATAGGAAGTATAATTTGGATCCTAGTCAAGACTAGTTTGTTAGGAATGTGTCGGCAGATAGCATTTGTGAATTGGATTGTATGAAGGTGGAGAAAAAAAGGGTATAGCATCTGCGAATTAGACTATACGAACGATATTAATTGAAAAATAGGGAAAAAAACAGAGCTAGATAGCATTTGCGAATTGGATCATATGAAGGTGGAGAAAAAAAAGGGTTTAGGATTTGCGAATTGGACTAAGCGAACGATATTAATTGAATAATAGGGAAAACACAGCTAGATAGCATTTGCGAATAGGATCGTATTAAGGTGGAGAAAAAAGGGTATAGCATTTGCTAATTGGTGACTATAGGTTAAGGTAGCCCCTCGGGGTTGTTAACTCATAGCTTATTTATTATAAATTTGGAACAATATCAATCTATGGAAATGGTTAACGATGATCAAATGGTCTTATGACTTGACCTAGCTTTACTTCTTTGATGTGTTCTGTATAATACACAAGTGGTGTTCGAACAGTGTTGTCAATTTAAAATAGTGTTTAACGTTATAGTATACTAAAAAGTTGATACTAAGAGAGATGTAGATGGCAAGAAAAGAATTTTATTAATGGATAGCTTTACTTCTTGGATGTGTTCTGTATAAAACACAAGTGGCTGACAGAGTGGATGTCTTAGACTAGTGATAGTGCTGTACTCTGGCATGAATTGCTTTTCGAAAACTTGGATGAATTACTTGAAAATAAAGTTTTAACAAGAAATCTGAGCTAATATGGGTTTTTGATCGTAAAGTCTAGTTGTTTGTAAGAAAATTATGAAAAATACAATTCTCTGGTTCAAATGTGAAACTTAAGTCCTTTTTTGGATAAAAAAATAAAACTATTTCCGTAAAATCTGAGCTAATAAGGGTTTTTGATCGTAAACTCTAGTTTTTTGTAAGAAAATTATGGAAAATACAATTCTCTGGTTCAAATGTGAAACTTAAGTCCATTTTTGGATTGAAAAATAAAACTATTTCCGTAAAATCTGAGCTAATAAGGGTTTTGACCGTAAACTCTAGCTTTTTGTAAGAAAATTATGGAAAATACAATTATCTGTTTCAAATGTGAAACATAAGTCCATTTTTGGATCGAAAAACAAAACTATTTCCGTCAAATATGAGCTAATAAGGGTTTTTGACCGTAAAATTTAGTGTTTTTTTGTAAGAAAATTATAGAAAATAAAATTCCATGGTTCCTATTTGAAACTTAAGTTAACTTATGTATAAAAAAATAAAACTATTTCTGTAAAATCTGAGCTAATAAGGGTTTTTTACCATAAACTATAGTTTGTTGTAAGAAAATTATGGAAAATACAATTTTCTGGTTCAAATGTGAAACTTAAGTCCATTTTGCATCGAAAAATAAAACTGTTTCCGTAAAATCTGAGCTAATAAGGGTTTTTGATCGTAAACTCTAGTTTTTTGTAAGACAATTATGGCAAAGACAATTCTCTGGTTCAAATGTGAAACTTAAGTCCATTTTTGGATTGAAAAATAAAACTATTTCCGTAAAATCTGAGATAATAAGGGTTTTTGACCATAAATTCTACTTTTTTGTAAGAAAATTTTGGAAAATGAATAAATTCATTATCAACATCCTTTGTTGGATATGTCGGATAAAACTGACAGAATCTAAGTACCAGAGTGGGTAAATTCCATATCAACATCCCTTTCTTGGATACATGGGATAAACTTGACAAAATCTAAGTATCAGAGTTATTAAATTCTATATCAAAATCCCTTTCTCAGACACATGGGATAAAATTGACACAATCTAAGTATTAGAGTGAATAAATGCTTTATCAATATCCCTTAAATGCATTATCAACATCAAATGTCGGATACATCGGATAAAATTGATAAAATCTAAGTACAAGAAAGAATAAATTCGTTTTCAAAGTTTTTATCGGATACATCAGATAACAGTCATAAAATCCAAGTTCTATTCATTTTGACTTCATGCGTCCTTACTTTGAATTTAGGTTAGATCGGTTATAGATGATACTACACCCGATCAGACACACAGTCATAGGGAGAGAGATATTCAAAAAGTTGAGTTGATTTAAGTTCACTTAGAGTGGCCAGATATGCATTGGAATAAGCAAAGTGGGCCCCGCGGCACTTTCCGGCCAGCGGCGCTTCCCGGCGGTCGATCTGGGGGGATTTTCTGGCGAGTATGGTTAGGTTAGATTAAGTTAGGTTAGATTAGGTTAGGTTAAGCTAGGTTAGGTTAGCCTACGTACGCGCGCGTAACTTAAATTAACTCAACTTTTTGAATATCTCTCTCACTATGACTGTGTGTCTCAGCGGGTGTAGTGTCATCTATAACCGGTCAATTTTATCACATGTATCTGAGAAAAGGATGTTGATATAGAATTTAATAACTCTGATACTTATATTTTGTCAAGCTTATCCCGTGTATCCGAAAAAGGAATGTTGATGTGGAATTTAATCAATCTGGTACTTATATTCTGTCAGTTTTATCCAACATATCCGACAAAGGATGTTGATAATGAATTTATTTATTTTCAATAATTTTCTTACAAAAAACTAGAGTTTACGGTTAAAAACCTTTATTAACTCAGATTTTACGGAAATAGTTTATTTTTCGATCCATAACTGGACTTAAGTTTCACATTTGAACCAGAGAATTGTATTTTCCATAATTTTCTTACAAAAAACTAGAGTTTACGGTCAAAAACCCTTATTAGCTCAGATTTTACGGAAAAGGTTTTATTTTTCGATCCAAAATGGACTTAAGTTTCACATTTGAACCAGAGAATTGTATTTTCCATAATTTTCTTACAAAAAACTAGGGTTTACGATCAAAAACCCTTATTAGCTCAGTTTTTACGGAAATAGTTTTATTTTTCAATCCAAAAATGGACTTAAGTTTCACATTTGAAAAACAGAATTGCATTTTCCATAATTTTCTTACAAAAAACTAGAGTTTACGATCAAAAACCCTTATTAGCTCAGATTTTATAAAAATAACTTGATTTTTCAATCAAAAAATGGAGTCAAGTTTCACATTTGAAGCAGAGAATTGTATTTTCCATAATTTTCTTACAAAAAACTAGAGTTTACGATCAAAAACATTTAGTAGCTCGGATTTTACGGAAATGGTTTTATTTTTCAATCCAAAAATGGACTTAAGTTTCACATTTGAAACAGAGAAATGTATTTTCCATAATTGTCTTACAAAAAACTAGAGTTTACGATCAACAACCCTTATTAGCTCAGATTTTACCGAAATAGATTTATTTTTCGATCCAAAAATTGATTTAAGTTTCACTTTTGAACCAGACAATTGTATTTTCCATAATTTTCTTACAAAAAAACTAGAGTTTACGATCAAAAACCCTTATTATCTCAGATTTTACGGAAATAGTTTTATTTTTCGATCCAAAAATGAACTTATGTTTTACATTTGAAGCAGACAATTGTATTTTCTATAATTTTCTTACAAAAAAACTAGAGTTTATGGTCAAAAACCCTTATTAGCTCATATTTTACGGAAATATTTTTATTTTTCGATCCAAAACTGGACTTAAGTTTCAAATTTGAAACACAGAATTGTATTTTTCATAATTGTCTTACAAAAAACTATAGTTTACGGTCAACAACCCTTATTAGCTCAGATTTTACGGAAATAGTTTTATTTTTCGATCCAAATATGGACTCAAGTTTCACATTTGAACCAGAGAATTGTATTTTTCATAAGTTTCGTACAAAAAACTAGAGTTTACGATCAAAAATCCTTATTAGCTCAGATTTCCTGTTAAAACTTTATTTTCAAGTAATTCATCCGAGTTTTCGAAAAGAAATTCATGCCAGAGTACAGCACTATAACTAGTCTAAGACATCCACTCTGTCAGCAACTTGTGTATTATACAGAACACATCGAAGAAGTAAAGCTATCCATTATTAAAATTCTTTTCTTGCCATCTACATCTCTCTTAGTATCAACTTTTTAGCATACTATAACGTTAAACTCTATTTTAAATTGACAACAATGTTCAAACACCACTTGTGTATTATACAGAACACATCGAAGAAGTAGAACACATCGAAGAAGTAAAGCTAGGTCAAGTCATAAGACCTTTTTATCATCGTTAACCATTTCTATAGATTGATATTGTTCCAAATTTATAATAAATAAGCTATGAGTTAACAACCCCGAGGGGTTACCTTAACTGATAATCACCAATTCGCAAATGCTATTCCCTTTTTTCTCCACCTTCATACGATCCAATTCACAAATGCTATCTAGCTCTGTTTTTTCCCTGTTATTCAATTAATATCGTTCGTATAGTCCAATTCGAAAATGCTATACCCTTTTTTTCTCCACCTTCATACGATCCAATTCACAAATAGTATCTCCCGACACATTCCTAACAAACTAGTCTTGACTACGATACAAATTACACTTCCTTTACAATCATTATCCCGGACATGGACAATGTGGCTAGGGTACAGTGGCAGGAGAAGGGGCAAGTAGAGGTTTGCTGCGGGGACACAGATTCTCTACTGCTAAAAGTAAAAACTCCAAACCTACTTGATGATTTGCCGCACGGTGAAATCATCAGCTCGCGGATGACTACAGCAATTGGAGTGGGCTTTGCCCTGAGCTAATGAAACGTCGGGCGCCAAATCAGCTTTTATTTTTTAAATCAGAAACGGGAAGCGACATGAATTCCCGTGGTATAAAATCACTCCTTTTATTCGAATCCATTCACCAATCAAGGTATCGTATATAGAGTAACCACCGCCCTCTCTCTGATTGGTCCTAAAAATGGGTATTGCCCCAAAAACCAGTTAGGTTGTGTTATACAATCTCGACTATACTCTCAAAACATGTTTGACAACTTTATAGGTTCGCTCGCTTTTTGCAATGTGCACGTGAAACTGTACTGCATCTTTTTGTGAAATTCCATGTGTACTTTCAATCAATAGCTAAAACCAGTCTGGTAATCTGCCATGGAAAGGTGCCAAGGAACATAGCTCTCTACTTATACGCCCACAATTTCCCCAAACACACCAAATCAAAATTTCGAGAGGGCTATTTTTTTCAACGTAGTTGGACGTTCTGGAAATTATGTCTTTGAGGATAACAACCCCCTTCCACAGCCCTCAAAAATAAAGGTTTTAAGTTATGCCCTGGGGGCATATAAGTTATGCCCTGGGGCATATAAGTTATGCCCTGGGGGCATATAATCAAGCTCAAAACGAGCAGAAATTAATATGAGTAAGGTTCTAAACCTCTATGCCTTCTAAAAACCAGAATATAATTTTTACTATACTAAAAAAATTCTTTTTAAATGTTTTCATTTTTATAACTTTAAGAAATCAAAAATTTATTAAGATTTTAAGGAATAAATATCAGCAAATTATATTCTGGCTTTTAGGAAGCATAGGGGCTTAGAACCCTACTCATATTGCTTTCTGCTCGTTTTGATTTTGACTCTGTTATTTATTTTAATTTCTGTTTGTTTTGGGTTTCATTTATTTATTGATACTGCTTTGCGGTAGTTGTTTGCTTGGTAGATTATTTGATTCTATTTTTGTTCATTTTCGGGTTAATGGAGTTCTTTACTTTTTATTGAAAATTAATTTTGTGGAAAATGTCTTTTTAATTAATTGAGGTAAATGTCCATGGAATATATTGTTATGGATGAAGGAATCTAAATCCCTAAAAAGTAAATCTTTAGGCTTATATTTTCTAACTATAGAGATGGTTCAAATAAATTCGAGGGGATATTTGGAACCCTTTTATTAGAAGAATGTTTTTGGTCTAGGGATACAATTTTGGTGCTAAATAAAACCTTCTCTCTTATTGTCGAGACAGTCGTTTTTAACGACAAGGTTTGTTTCTAGCATCAAGAATCTCTGTGTTAAAAACTGGAGCTTAAGTATAAAGGCGGGAATTTGACAGGGGCAAAATATATTATTTTGTTAAATTCCTTGTCTATTTTGAAAAAGTAATTTTCTTAATGAGATCCCCTGTTTCTCTCTGTTTCACTCAATCCCTTTCTTTCTTAGCTCACACTTGTTCGTTCTTTTCTCTCTCTTTTTCTCTAGCCCTCCATTTCTTTAATACATCTGCTAGCCTGTATCGTAAATTCTCATCTGAGAAAAAAAAAACAGAAAAAAACACTCGGGATCAATATTCTCTTTTTGACGGCCTTTTTTTCCAGACTCTATCCGGATTAATTGTATCCTTTATCAGCTTTAATTACCTGAAGTAATCTTATGGGTTTCCTCTGTTTCATAAAAGTAGATTCATTTTTTTGAACATCTCTTGGTAACCGAAATTTGGGTAAGGAGCAGCTCGTTCTAATAATAACCAAAATTTTTAAAGACGAGTTTTGAAAATATTACAGACATCAAAGGAGCCGGGTTTTTATGGTAACTCCAAAATTAAAAAAAACAACAACAAAACAAATTGATGAGAAATCCTTACAGAAATTACACAGTCAGTTTAACAGTATCAGAGGGTCCTGTTTTAGATGTTTCAGCATCCCATCCAAAAGATTTGGAGGTTTATTTTCCCAAGAAGTATGATCGTGTCAAATTTCGAGAGGTGCTGGTCTTCTTTTTAGGATGAAAAATTATGTGCCGCATGAATGCCTATAATTTATGTACTTTTCTCTAGTTTATACTTATATTGACTACGGATGTCACCTTTGGGTAAGCTCATTCAGTTATAAAATAAAAAAGTCAGACAATTCCGAAAACATGGGCAGTTAGAAGTTGTTTTTTTAATAAACGTTCCGCGAAGGAATCTTACAGAACGGAAAAATTTCTTGATATAAAATCCCTAAATGAGCTGAGAGTTTCCTATTTGTTTATAAGATTTTCCCACAAATAATTTTCCCAATTTTCCCACAAATAAACATGTGCTAATAGGTTTTAATGAATTACTCGAGAATCAATACATTTTGTGTATTTACAATCAACCTAAACGATAAATTTTGTTGTTGCATACAATGAAGTAAAAAGTTCCCTTTTTAGAGTTTCACTTTCTATTGAAAATGGTAGCTCTTTATTTACAGTTAGCTCATACCACTGTATCATAGGCAGCGCAGTCGCACTGTCTAAATAAAGAAAGATGTTGAGACAATGTATTATTTAGTTTTTTTTTTTTTTTGGGGGGGGGGGGGTTCTTGGTCTTAGACCAGGGCACATCGTATCAAAGGAGTTGTCGTAGAGACTTCGAAAATGGCTCATTCGATTTGAAATTGGAGTGGCTTGTGCCCTTTTTTATAGTCGGAAAATATTGGAAGGCAACTAACACCCCTTCCACGCCCACCGTTTCCCCAAACGCATCCAACAAAAATTTTGAGATAGCCATTTTGTTCAGCGTAGTTGATTTCCAGATAGAACTTATGTTTTTGAGGAGGACACTCCCCCAAAGCCCTCAGAGAAATGGTTGTAAGCTATGCCCTGGGGGCATGTAAGATTTTCATAGAATGTGTTGTCGTAGAGACTTTAAAAAAAAGCTTATTCGATTGCAAATTCAAAGCGCTAGTGCCCTTTTTAATGGCCGGAAGTGATTGGAGGGCAACTAACCCCCTCTCACGCATAGCTTTTCCCCAAACACTTCCAATCAAAATTTTGAGATAACCATTTTGTTCAACGTAGTTGAAAGTTCTGAAAATTAGGTATTTGAGGATGAAATACCTATAGAAGTTAGGTCTTTAAGGACGACAACCCCCCAGGGCCCTAAGGGCAAGGTTTTTAAGTTATACCCTGGGGGAATATGAGGTTTTATAGAAAGTGCTGTCATAGAAACTTCAAAAAGGGTTCATTTGACTGGAATTTGAAAGGGCTAGTGCCCTTTTTAATAGTCAAAAGTGAATGGAGAGCAATTAACCTCCCTCTCACGCCCACCATTTCCCCAAACACATTCAATTAAAATTTTGAGATAGCTATTTTGTTCAACGTAGTTGAAAGTTCTGGAAATTAGGTCTTTGAGGATGACACTTCCCCCACCGCCCTAAGGCCTAAGGTTGTAAGTTATGCCCTGGGGGCATATATGGTTTTTGTAGAAAATGCTATCATAGAAACTTCTAAAAAGGCTCATTCAATTGGAAATAGGAAGTACGAGTGCCCTTTTTAATAGGCTAGTCGAAAGTGATTGGAGGGCAACTAACCTCCCTCTCACACCCACCATTTACCCAATCACATCGAACCAAAATTTTGAGATAGCCATTTTTTCAACGTAGTTGAAAGATCTGGATATTATGTCTTTGAGGATGATCCCCCACCCCCATACCCCTCAGGGAAAGGGTTGTAACCTATACCCTGTGGGCATATAAGGTTTTTATAGAGCGTTGTAATAGGAACTTCGTAAACTTCGAAGTACTAGTGACCTTTTTAATAGTCAAAAGTGATTTGAGGAAAAAACCCCTCCCACGCCCACTATTTGCCCCAAAACATCCAATGAAAATTTTGAGATTGCCATTTTGTTCAACGTGGTTGAAATATTTGGAAATTAGTTGAAATATTTGGAATTTGGAAAAATATTTGGACACTATTTAATAATCGAAAGTGATTGGAGGGCAACGAACGCCCCTCTAAAACCTACCATTTCCCCAAACACATCCAATAAAAATTGTGAGATAGACATTTTGTTCAACGTAGTTGAAATATTTGGAAATTAGGTCTTTGCCAGCGTTGTCATAGAAACTTCAAAAATGACTAATTCAATTGGGAATTGAGAGGGTTAGTGCCCATATTAATAGTCAAAAGCGATTGGATGGCGAATGCCCCCCTCCCATACCCATTATTTCACCAAACACTTTCGATCAACATTTTGATATAGTAATTTTGTTGAAAGTAGTTGAAGAGTCCGGAAAATATGTTTTGAGTATGACAACCCCCAACAGCCGTCAGGGCTAAGGTTGTATGTTATGCCCTGGGGGGATATAATGTCATATAGAAAGTGTTGTCGTATTAACTTGACTAAGGTTCTTTCGATTGGAAATTGAGAGGGCTATTGCCCTTTTTATTAGTCGAAAGTAATCAGAAGAAGAATCCCCCCCCCCAACGCCCATCATTTTCCTAACATTTCCGATCAAGATTTTAATATGGTCATTTTGTTCAACGTAGTTGAAAGGTCTGGAAATTATGTCTTTAAGGATGATAACCCTCCCCCCATAGTCCTCATGACGAGGGTTATAAGTTGTGCCCTTGGAGCATATAACGTTTTTATAGAATGTTTATTCATTAAAGCTTCAAAAAGGGCTCATTCGATTAGAATTTTGATCCGGCTAGTGCCTTTTCAATCTAATAATTCAATAATCAAATAATCTACCAAGCATACAACTACCACAAATCAATATCAATAAATAAATGAAACCCAAAACAAACAGAAATTAAAATAAGTCAAAGTCAAAACGAGCAGAAATTATTCTGAGTAGGTTTCTGAACACTATGCTTTCTAAAAGACAGAATATGATTTGCACTTTACTGAAAAAAATTCTTTTAAATGTTTTCACTTAGCCGATAACTTTAACAAAACAAAAATTAATTAAGAATATAAGCATATGTATATAAACTGACAATGCACATTTTTTCAGTAAATTCATTTGAATTTCTTAAAGTAAAGTATTAATTATATTCTGGCTTTTAGAAAACATTGTGTTTAGAACCCTACTCAGCTTAATTTCTCTTCGTTTTGAGTTTGACTTATTTTAATATTTCTGTTTGTTTTGGGTTTCATTTATTATTGACACTGATTTGTGGTAGTTATGTGCTTGGTAGATTCTTCAATTCTCTTTTTGTTCATTTTTGGTTTAATGGAGTTCTTTACCTTTTTTTGAAAAACTTTTTTGTGCAAAATTTTTTTTTGATTAATATAAATAATAGACAGCAAGATCAGGGCTCAATCATGCTTTGCTACTATACAGTCTTGGTGCGTATAGAAGCTCCGCTCGTATGCTCCTACGTCCTCGTCCATGGGACCACTGATGGCAGATCAAATGAGAACCCTGGAACGCGTATTTTCGTAGAAACTTTCTCAAAACGTCTTGTAAACCAACTCGAGACTTTGAAACCTGCTTGTAATTTCTGAAAACATATAATTTCTAATAATACTATTACAATACTAATTACAGATTTTTATATATGTATTTGAATAAATTAATTTAAAATTCGATTCTTCTAAAATTTGTCTTACAAAGGTGGAGCCAAGTTTTACGTTCAAGAGAAATCTGACTTATCTACCCGTGAAAAAATTGAATGTCGCTTATGTTTATTCGTTCTCCGGAGCGCTTGCATCTCGGTTCGGCTTTGTGTAATGGTTGAGATAGGGAATGATCATACTGTCTATTATTTATTATTTACTATTATTTACTATTATTTATTTACAGTGGTTCTTACGAAGTGTCAGATCCAAGGCTCAATTAAATGTGAAGGGGGGGGGGCTAAAATCCCTTTAATCTAGGATTATTACATTCAAATTTAATATTAGTAAAAAAAATGGTTTGAGGAAGACAATTATCCCTGAATAAAGCATCCGGTTTCTTTAGGAACTGATGCTCATACACAGGTTCTGTTCATTTTATATAAAAAGTCTTTTTAAGCACTATAAAACAGTAGCATAGCGAGCAAGGGACCCTGGAGGGGGCCGATCCCCTCATATACGGAACAATTTCTGCTCTTAATTTTTAATTTGGCACTTTATTCTGGTTAAAAAAAACCTGTTTTAGTTAATTTAATAGCTAGAAAGCCTAACGGCTATATACCATCTCAAAGTTGTACATTCTGCATTAGTATTTTTCGCAAATGGATTTTCTAATAAGAAATGGACACTTAAGTCCCACAAGAATATCCTAGGTCAAAGAGAGAAAATTCTTTCTTAGGTTTATCCCTTGTGCTCATTATCAACAAAGGAATAACCTCAAAATGGTCCAGAAGAGGTACCCTGTGGAATCAACTGTGCTTAATCTGTAAACATGCTTGCCAAACCTCGTGTAACTGAATAAAGACAAATAATATGTATGGTCAGAAGAGATTCTCTATACTAAACTCTATCTTCACAACCAGCCAAAGTATTTACATTCTAAGCTTAACTATAGAGACAAAGAGAGTTTTATTTTCTATAATTCTATGGTAAAAAGGGTTCCTCAATTTCATTGGTTTATATGTGTGGCACATTTTCGAGAGCCAACCATTTATTCCTTACTTTTTCAGAGACAAATAACCCCTTTTTTTAAACCTGAAAGGTTTTAAAATTACTTATCATTTATAAAAATTTAAGCTAGATAAAAGAACGAAACAATAGTTTCCACATGATTGGTTGGTCTGCGTGGAAATTTAAACCAATAAAAAGATCGAAACGTGTCACAAAATGTTTTACAAGTAGTTCGTCTGTTCTCTTGTGATTTAACTTTCCATGCCTTACCAACCGAATAGTATTTACTGTGACAGTTTAACTTTTGTATGGCTAAGCTCCAAGGCAAGTACGCTATTGAAATGTGTTTTCCCACAAATTCAAAGTTTAAGAAATATGTACTGAGCAAGGTATTCAAAATTTGCATCAACACACTGTTAAACGATGCTTAAATTTCCTTCAACATTGTGGGGACTAACAGTGTGTTACTTATTATGACTTTTATTCAATACAACCTAAAGATATATTACACAAATAGTATTGGCCATTCGGCATGTGCGGTTTATTATTGAACAAGTCTTCACTCAAATAATCCTAAATTACAAAAGAACAAATATAAAAATTAATAAAAATATTTCACATAATATCTAATAACTGTATAGAATATTATTTCAGAAACTTCAAGAAATATGTTATTTCAAGAAATATTTTTTCATTATTATTTCAAGAAATATTTTTTCAGAAACTAAACGAGAAGGATTTCTGAATGGAAATGAAGTTTTCTTTTCCAGTCTGCAGATTTGGGGCTTAAGATTCTTCATGAATTTAAAGTTTAAAAAATATGTATTAAGGAAGCATTGGTTCCATTACACAGAAATATAAGTGGGAGGGAGGTGGGACAGGAACGTCTTTATAAAAATGCTACCAAAAAGGAGTATTCTCAAAATCTAGATGGGGGTGAGTGCCCCCCTTAGTAATTGCTGAAATTAAGGAGTTTTAAGGTTACGCGAACCCCCTATTGCACTACTCTTAATTTTTTTCATATTATGCAAACTATCAGTCAGGCTTTATATGCAGTAGGCCTACAATTAAAAAATGTATTAAAAATTAGATTCTTGAGCCATGTACAGTTTTTCATACAATAGACCATCGCTAAAATATAAGTAAATTATAATACTTAAATAAAAAAATAAACAACAATGATTAAATATCACGTAAAAACTTATCATAATACAAAGCATCATTTATCACTAAATAAATTTTTCGAAAACTAGAAAATAAAAAGTTCTAAATGCAAATAAAGTTTTTCTTTTCCAGCTCGTAGAGCTAAAGCTTAAAGCTCTTTTCAGTAAAACCCCTGAAGTACCTAAAAAAGCGTAAGAACATAATTCCATTTGCTGTGTTCTAAATCCAAAAAAATAATACTTGGTTTTGTGACATGATTTGTTAATCTTTCTGTCTAAAATGTTATAAATTTCTCTAGCAAAAACTCGATTGTAACGTGTATACGGTTGGTGGGGGAAAAATGAGGTTACATTTTTGGATTTAGTATATAAAGTAGCAGCAAATAAAAACCTGAATAGTTGTGGCTTAGTTTTTTTTTTAAGTCTAAGACACCTTAATTTCAACAAAACCTTTACAGAAGCATTGACACAGAAATCTTTGGAGATGGAACAATTCTGAAAACGTATTTTAAGACAGAATAAAAATTTTGTATGAATTGTTCATCATAAGAATCACTCAACAACAAAAAAAATACATTTGAGCATCAGATGCCCCATTTATGTCCAAAACTGAGCCATGTAGTTCAATTTTTTTTAGAAATTAGACACTCATCTAGAGGACTATTAGTCCAAAAGACTTTGATGTCGTTGGTGTCCATGAGCCTTAGGCAGCCTGGTCGTGTGCAGACTGGGACAGCAAAAGAAAAAAAAAGAAAAGAAAAGATGTACCTGATCGTTCCTAAACCCAAGACACTGAAATATCACGATAGTATCGCATGAAATATTTAGTTTAGAGTTGAGACATTCAACTCAAAATCTTCGTATAGCAGTTGTCCATCGTAGCCCATCAATGAGAGTTGATAGCACTTTAAGAGTTGGGAACGGAATTGTCTTATTCTGCCTTCCTCAATCCAATCAAAAATTGTGGTTGTTGGTGACTTTACGGAGATTGAGTTTTGGTGTAAAACATGTTACAATAGCACAAGTTCTTCTACAAGTTTCGGGCTAAGGCTAGTTCAGACACTTGATGATAGTTTTCTTCATCAGTATGCTGCTGAGCCCATTAGGTTTTGTATTAGAGCAAACCCGGGTGCAAATCCTTGTTATAGCTAGGCACTGACCTGACCTTGATAGTCTTGAATATTTGCCTTTTATAGGCAAAAGAGATCACTTGGTATTGTTTTTATGTGTTAATATGAATGTTCTGTTTAATCTTTATTCAAATTCGTTTTGTTATTATTCTAAAGGTGGGTTCGATAAATTAAGCAGTTTTTGCGTTCTACTGATATTGTTAGCAATTGTCAACATTTTTCCATAGATATATGCACAGTATTTAAATTTATCCGTTATGTAGTAGTAGAGGGGTGTGAAATGTTTCTTCCAAGGTATTAAAATAGAGACGGTTTAAAAAAAATGCAAAAGCCTGCCAAAAATTGCTGTGGAAGCAAAAATTATGAAAATTAAACTTTGGAGAGACTATTTGTTGGTTAAAGGTGTTAAATCCTGGTGTGTATTCCAGAGAGCAAGAAATTCTCCCACAATTTCTTGCGATCAAACACTGAATAAGTAGAGTCGATTATCGCGGGCTCCTTGCAAAGCTGTCCAAAGAGGCATTGGTAGGTGTGTAATTAGGGGCAACAAAAATTAATCTCTATCGTCCATAGTCTTCAGTGATCCAGTCACTGGTGAATCTATTGGTGATGATAAGAGGAAGGCAGTAATTTTTACTGAAATGTTTTCAGCTTTTTGTTTTAAATCTTGCTGTCCATATGTAATCTAATTCCATGCTGGTAGTTCCTTTATTGAAAAATATGTCATAGTATGGCAACTTAGACGTTGCACATGAAAATGCACAACAATTACCCATGATCTTTCTGTTGATAAGGCCCCTGATGCTGATGGTGTTTCTGATGATATTGTATTTAAATTGGCTTCTTGTTTAGCCACTCTTCTTGTTTTTATTTTTAAGCTTTGTTTAGATTTTGGTAAATGCCCTTATGCGAGGAAACAGGCAATGATAAAACCGCTTCATAAAGGTGGATCAAGGTGAGATTTCAGTAACTATTACCCTATTTCAAACATTTGAATTTTTTCAAGCACTATTTAAATAGTGATCATTTATTAGGCCCAAAATAATTTTGAACAAAGTGATCACAAAATGGCCTTAGAAGAAAAGATTTTCAAAAGACAGCGATTTTATCTCAAAGGTTTGCTTGTGTTTTGCCTTTCTTGGCAGGCGAAAGGCGAATAGTGTTTGTTTTCTTTTTTAATAAGTGTATATCTCATCTCATATCTCATGTGTTTGTATTGATTTTTTAAAGAATTTTACAAGGTTTCAACACCTCTGCCATTGAAAAACTGCTAAAATTTGATATAGAACTCTGGCCTGAGTTACGGATTTCCTAACATCTAGGTCAGAAACTTTTAATCATTGTTTTAGCGAGACAAGCCTATGGCTTACCCCGTTTTTTGTTTATAATAAGAACTGTTGACTGTTAAAAACGGAACTAGAACTGTCTATTTTGTATAAAATGAGCCTCCTGCTTAGTTTTTCGGATCAATCTTTCCCAAAGAATTTGCTGAGGTAGGAAAAAACAATGCATTGAAAACGTATAGCCTTTACTTGACAGCAGCAGAGCAATGTCCCCGATATGCACTGTTAAACGAGAGATGGAGAACTTGTATGGTCGCTTGTGAGGCTTAATTAGACTCAACAAGAGCGAGCTTAACCAGTACATATCGATTGCAACATTTTATTAAGAAACCTGAGATAAAGAAATGATGAAGTATCTCAGGTCAATAATATTTTAAAAACGAAGCCAGACTTGAAGAAAACACAAGGTTGCCATGGAAATACCTATTTGGATCAATTAATTTGGCACAATCAGCTCTGTCATAGGCAGCGCACTAGCGCTGCCTAAGTAAAGAACGATGTGGGCACAATATGTTTTTTTTTCTCCATACCCGGGCACTTAGTATCGAAGGAGTTGTCGTAGAAACTTTAAAAAGGGCTCATTCGATTGGAAATTGGAGTGGCTAGTGCCCATTTTAATAGCTGAAAGTGATTGGAGGGCAACTAAGCCCCCCCATGCCCATCGTTCCCCCAAACACATCCAATCAAAATTTTGAGATATCCATTTTGTTAATCCTAGTTGATTTCCGAATAGAAAATATGTTTTGAGGAGGACACTCCCCCACAACCCTCAGGGCAAGGGGTTCAAGTTATGCCCTGGGGGCATATACGGTTTTTATAGAAGGCGTTGTCGTAGAAACTTCAAAACAGATTCATTTTATCGGAAATTCGAAGGGCTAGTACCCTTTTTAATATTCGAAAGTGATAGGAGGGCAACTAGTCCCCCAGGCCATCATTCCCCCAAACACATCCAATCAAAATTTTGAGATAGCCATTTTGTTCAGCGTAGTTGGTTTCCAGATAGAAAATATGTTTTTGATCAGAACACTCCCCCACAACCCTCAGGGCACGGGTTTTAAGTTATGTACTGGGGGTATATAGGTTTTTTTTTATAGACGGCGTTGCTGTAGAAACTTCAAAAAAGGCTCATTCGATTGGAAATTCTAAGGGCTAGTGCCCTTTTTAGTAGTTGAAAGTGATAAGAGGGCAACTAGCCTCTCCCCAAGACCATCAATTCCCCAAACACATCCAATGAAAATTTTGAGATAGCCATTTTGTTCAGCGTAGTTGATTTCCAGATAGAAAATATGTTCTTGAGGAGGACGCTCCCCCAGGGTAAGGATTTTAAGTTATGCTCTGGGGGTATATAAGATTTTTATAGAAGGCGTTGTCGTAGAAACTTCAAAACAGGCTCAATCGATTGGAAATTCAAAGGACTAGTGCCCTTTTTAATAGTCGAAAGTGATTGGAGGGCAACTAGCCCCCCACACCCATCATTCCCCCAAACACATCCAATAAAAATTTTGAGATACGCATTTTGTTCAGCGTAGTTGATTCCCAGATAGAAAATATTTTTTTGAGGAGGACACTCCCCCGAAACCCTCAGGGCAAGGGTTTTAAGTTATGCCCTGGGGGCATGTAAGGTTTCTTATAGAATGCGTTGTAGTAGAAACTTCAAAAAAGGCTCATTCGATTGGAAATTCAAAAGGCTAGTGCGCTTTTTAGTAGTCGAAAGTGATTGGAGGGCAACTAGCCTCCCCCTCAACGCCCATCATTTCCCCAAACACATCCAATCAAAATTTTGAGATAACAATTTTGTTCATCCTAGTTGATTTCCAGATAGAAAATATGGTTTTGAGGATGACACTCCCCCAGATCCCTCAGGGCAAGGATTTTAAGTTATACCCTGGGGGCATATAAAGTTTTTTATAGAAGGCGTTGTCATAGAAACTTCAAAACAGGCTCTTTCGATTGGAAATTCAAAGGGCTACTGCCCTTTAAATACTCAAAAGTGATTGGATGGTAACTAGCCCCCCCCACGCCCATAATTCCCCTAAACACATCCAATAAAAATCTTGAGATATCCATTTTGTTAATCGTAGTTGATTTCCAGATAGAAAATATGTTTTTGAGGAGAACAATTCACCACAACCCTCTGGGCAAGGGGTTTAAATTATGCCCTGGGGGCATATACGGCTTTTATAGAAGGCGTTGTCTTAGAACCTTCAAAAAAAGATCATTCGATTGGAAATTCAAAGGGCTAGTGCCCTTTTCAATAGTCGAAAGTGATTGGAGGGCAAATAGCCCCCCCCCTCCCACGTCCATCATTCCCCAAACAAATCCAATAAAAATTTTGAGATAGCCATTTTGTTCAGCGTAGATGATTTCCAGATAGAAAATATGTTTTTGAGGAGGAAACTCCCCCACAACCCTCAGGGCAAGGGTTATAAGTTATGTCCTGGGGGCATATAAGGTTTTTATAGGCGTTATTGTAGAAACTTCAAAAGGGGCTTATTCAATTGGAAATTCAAAGGGCTAGAGCCCTTTTTAAAAGTCGAAAGTGATAGGAGGGCAACTACCCCCCCTCTCATGCCCATCATACCCCCAAACACATCCAATCAAAATGTCGAGATATCCATTTTGTTAATCGTAGTTGATTTCCAGATAGAAAATATGTTTTTGAGGAGGACAATCCACCACAACCCTCTGGGCAAGGGGTTTAAATTATGCCCTGGGGGCATATACGGCTTTTATAGAAGGCGTTGTCTTAGAACCTTCAAAAAAAGATCATTCGATTGGAAATTCAAAGGGCTAGTGCCCTTTTCAATAGTCGAAAGTGATTGGAGGGCAAATAGCCCCCCCTCCCACGTCCATCATTCCCCCCACCAAAACCAATAAAAATGTTGAGATAGCCATTTTGTTCAGCATAGTTGATTTCCAGATATAAAATATGTTTTTGAGGAGGAAACTCCCCCACAACCCTCAGGGCAAGGGTTATAAGTTATGCCCTGGGGGTATACTTCAAAACGGGCTCATTCAATTGGAAATTCAAAGGGCTAGAGCCCTTTTTAATAGTCGAAAGTGATGGGAGGGCAACTACCCCCCCCTCATGCCCATTATTCCCCCAAACACATCCAATCAAAATTTTAAGATAGCCATTTTCTTCAGCGTAGTTGATTTCAAGATAGAAATTATGTTTTTGAGGAGGAAACTCCCCCACCACCCTCAGGGCAAGGGTTTTAAGTTATGCCCAGGGGGCATATAAGGTTTTTATAGAAGGTTTTGTCGTAGAAACTTCAAAAAAGGTTCATTCGATTCGAAATTCAAAGGGCTTGTGCCCTTTTTAATTGCCGAATAAAGTGATTGGAGGGAAACTAGCCCCCCCCCACGTCCATCATTCCCGCAAAAACAGCACATAAAAATTTTAAGATAGACATTTTCTTCAGCGTAGGTGATTTCAGGATAGAAAATATGTTTTTGATGAGGACGCTCCCCCACAACCCTCAGGACCAGGGTTATAAGTTATGCCCTGGGGGCATATAAGGTTTTTATAGAAGGTTTTTTCGTAGATACTTCAAACAAGGCTCATTCGATTCGAAATTCAAAGGGCTTGTGCACTTTTTAATTGCCGAATAAATTGATTGGAGGGAAACTAGCCCCCCCACGCCCATCATTCCCCAAACACAGCCAATCAAAATTTTAAGATAGCCA
This sequence comes from Artemia sp. Qi Xiang Cuo, assembly GCF_049724085.1. Lineage (NCBI taxonomy): Eukaryota > Metazoa > Arthropoda > Branchiopoda > Anostraca > Artemiidae > Artemia > Artemia sp. Qi Xiang Cuo. The sequence goes on from NC_142796.1 coordinate 52,419,394, forward strand.
TTTTCTTCAGCGTAGTTGATTTCAATATAGAAAGTATGTTTTTGAGGAGGACACTCCCACAGAGCCCTCAAGGCAAGGGTTTTAAGTTATAACCTGGGGGTATATAAGGTTTTTATAGAAGGCATTGTCATAGAAACTTCAAAAGGGGCTCATTCGATTGGAAATTCAAAGGGCTAGTGCCTTTTTAATAATCGAAAGTGATTGGAGGGCAAATAGCCCCCCCCCCCCCCCCCACGCCCATCAGTCCCCCAAACACATTCAATAAAAATTTTGAGATAGCCATTTTGTTCAGCGTAGTTGATTTCCAAATAGAAAATATGTTTTGAGGAGGACACTCCCCCACAACCCTCAGGGCAAGTGTTTTAAGTTATGCCCTTCGGGCATATAAGGTTTTTATAGAAGGATTTGTCATAGAAACTTCAAAACAGGCTCATTCGATTGGAAATTCAAAGGGCTAGTGCCGTTTTTAATAGTCAAAGGTGATTTGAGGGCAACTAGCCCCCCCCCCACGCCATCATTCCCAAAAAAACATCCAATAAAAATTTTGAGTTAGCCATTTTGTTCAGCGTAGTTGATTTCCAGATAGAAAATCTATTTTTGAGGAGAATACTCCCCCACAGACCTCAGGACAAGAGTTTTAAGTTATGCCCTCTGGCCATATAAAGTTTTTATAGAAGGCGTTGTTGTAGAAACTTCAAAAAAGATCATTCGATTGGAAATTCAAAGGGCTAGTGCTCTTTTTAATAGTCGAAGTGATTGGAGGGCAAATAGCCCCCCCCCTCCCAAGCCCATCATTCCCCCAAACAAATCCAATAAAAATTTTGAGATAGTCATTTTGTTCAGCATAGTTGATTTCCAGAAAGAAAATATGTTTTTGAGGAGGAAACTCCACAACAACCCTCAGGGCAAGGGTTATAAGTTATGCCCTGGGGGCATACAAGGTTTTTATAGAAGGCGTTGTCGTAGAAACTTCAAAAAGGGCTCATTCAATTGGAAATTCAAAGGGCTAGAGCCCTTTTTAATAGTCGAAAGTGATTGGAGGGCAGCTAGCCCCCCCCCGTGCCCTTCATTCCCCCAAACACATCCAATCAAAATTTTTAGATAGCCATTTTGTTCAGCGTAGTTGATTTCCAGATAGAAAATATTTTTTTGAGGAGGACACTCCCCCACAACCCTCAGGGCAAGGGATTTAAGTTATGCCCTGCGGGCATATAAGGTTTTTAGAGAAGGTGTTGTCGTAAGAACTTTAAAAAAGGCTCATTCGATTGGAAATTCAAAGGGAAAGTGCTCTTTTTAATAGTCGATAGTGATTGGAGGGCAAAAAGCCCCTCCCCCCTCTCGAGCCCATCACTCCCCCAAACGCATCCAATAAAAATTTTGAGATAGCCATTTTGTTCAGCGTGGTTGATTTCCATATACAAAATATGTTTTTGAGGAGGATACTCCCACAGAACCCTCAAGGCAAGGGTTTTACGTTATGACCTGGGGACATATAAGGTTTTTATAGAAGGCATTGTCGTAGAAACTTCAAAAGGGGCTCATTCAATTGGAAATTGAAAGAGCTAGAGCCCTTTTTATTGTCGGAAGATAATTGGAGGGCAAATAGCCCCCCCTCATGCCCATAATTCCCCCAAACACGTCCAATCAAAAGTTTTAGATAGCCATTTTGTTCAGTGTAGTTGATTTCCAGATGGAAAATATGTTTTTGAGGAGGAAACTCACCCACAACCCTCAGGGCAAGGGTTTTAAGTTATGCCCTTAGGGCATATAAGGTTTTTATAGAAGGCGTTCTCGTATAAACTTCAAAAAAGGCTCATTAAATTGGAAATTCCAAGGGCTAGTGCCCTTTTTAATATTCGAAAGTGATTTGAGGGCAAATAGCCCCCCCCCTCCCACGCTCATCATTCCCCCAAACACAGTCAATAAAAAATTTGAGATGGCCATTTTGTTCAGCGTAGTTGATTTCCAGATAGTAAATATGTTTTGATGAGGACACTCCCCCACAACCCTCAGGGCAAGTGTTTTAAGTTATGCCCTTGGGGCATATAAGGTTTTTATAGAAGGGGTTGTCGTAGAAACTTCAAAAGGGGCTCATTCAATTTTAAATTCAAAGGGCTAGAGCCCTTTTTAATAGTCAAAATTGATTGGAGGGCAACTAGCCCTCCCCCTCATGCCCGTCATTCCTCCAAACACATCCAATCCAAATTCTTAGATAGCCATTTTGTTCAGCGTAGTTGATATCCAGATAGAAAATACTTTTTGAGGAGGAAACTCCCCCACAACCCTCAGGGCAAGGGTTTTAAGTTAAGCCCTTGGGGTATATAAGGTTTTTATAGAAGGCGTTGTCGTAGAAACTTCAAAAAAGGCTCATTCGATTGGAAATTCAAAGGGCTAGTGCCCTTTTTAATTATCGAATAAAGTAATTGGAGGGCAACTAGCCCCCCACGCCCATAATACCCCAAAACGCATCCAATATAAATTTTAAGATAGCCATTTTGTTCAGCGTAGTTGATTTCCAGATAGAAAGTATGTTTTTGAGGAGGACACTCCCCCAGAGCCCTCAAGGCAAGGGTTTTAAGTTATTCTCTGGGGGCATATAAGCTTTTTATAGAAGGCGTTGTCGTAGAAACTTCAAAAAACGCTCATTCGATTTGAAATTCAAAGAGCTAGTGCCCTTTTTATTAAACGAAAGGGATGGTAGGGCAAATAGCTCCCCCCCTCTCACGCCCATCATTCCCCCACACCCATCCAATAAGAATTTTGAGATAGCCATTTAGTTCAGCGTAGTTTATTATCAGATATAAAATATGTTTTTGACGAGGAAAATCCCCCACAACCCTTAGGGCAAGGGTTATAAGTTATACCCTGGGGGCATATAAGGTTTTTATTGGAATCTTTGTCGTAAAAAACTTGAAAAAGGGCTCATTCGATTTGAAATTCAAAGGGCTAGTACTCTTTTTAATAGTCGAAAGTGATTAGTGATATTTTTTGTTGTTGTTGTTGTTGTTTAGACCAGGGCACTTCGCATCGAAGGAGTTGCCATGGGAACTTCAAAAAGGGCTCATTCGATTGAAAATAGAGAGGGCTGATGCTCTTTTTAATAGTAGAAAGTGATTGGAGGGCAAATAATACCCCTTCTACTCCCACCCTCCCACGCCCACCCTCCCATTTGCCCACTAAGTTTAAAAACTAAATGTTGCCTTAAGATTAAATCAAAATGCACTGTGATAATGCTAATTCCCAATAAGGCATCTCAACAGTATCCCAAGAAAAACTGAGGGTATTATGTTCAATCTTTCGGGGCTACTTCTGCTCTTAAAATCTATCCAATTCAAAATAGCGTAAGTGTATCCAAGCTATCAAAGAAAGTAAACAGATTTTTTGGCGAATGGTATCAAGTTTTCCATTTCAGGTCAACTAGAGGAGGTATGAAACTAAAGTAAACAGCACTTTTTGTGTCCAGATTTATAGAAGGGTTTATGTGGTTAAAAATTGTTGAAAATTTTTCTCCAGCATACAAATAGCAGGCCAAACTATAAAGTCTTAAAAAACGAAAATCTTTAAAGTATTGTTTTCCTTTTCCCTGAAAAGACAATGTCAATTTAAAACGAACAGAAATTAATTAAAAAAACTGTTTCCACAAAATAAGTTTTTCAAAGAAAAGTAAAGAACTCCATTAAAAAAAAGATGAGCAAAAATAAAATCAAACAATCTACCAAGCGTGAAACTACCACAAATCAGCATCGATAAATAAATGAAACCCAAAACGAACAGAAACTACAATAAATAACCGAATCAAACTCAAAACGAGTAGGAATTAACCTAAGTTGGGCGCAAAACCCCTATGCCTTCCCATGGCTAGAAAAAAATTGCACTTTACTGGAAAAATACAAATGAATGTCCATTGTCAGTTTAAAATACATATACTGATATTTAGTAATCAAAATTTTAATATTATTTGATTCATTAAATAAAAACATTTTATTTTTTTCAGTAAAGTGCAAATTATATTCTGGCCATGGAAAGGCATAGGGGTTTTGCGCCCAACTTATGGTAATTTCTGCTCGTTTTGAGTTTGACTCGGTTATTTATTGTAATTTTTGTTCGTTTTGGGTTTCATTTATTTATTGATGCTGATTTGTGGTAGTTTCACGCATGGTAGATTATTTGATTTTATTTTTGCTCATTTTTTGTTTTCTTAATTAATCTGTTAGAAAGGGTAGTAGATAAAGTCCCAAGAGGAAAGAATTTCGAACATTAATCTAAATTATTGTAAAGATTTGATAATTAGTTTGATAATCTGAGAAATTTAACTATGAAAGTCATTTAGTAGAAAACAAGCAAATTTTTATGACCAGGAGTCCCGTTGTTCCTGCCTGGTTTTCCCGTTGCCATGTACGGATGTTCACTTACGAGAATTTTAGTCCCATGAACCATAAGTAGGCTTGGTGACGTCAATATTTAGGATCAGAGTTAGCCTTCAAATTTCGAATGGTAGCATCATCACTCCGTCTGACGAAGTGGCTTAGGTATCAAATAGCCAGTCCCGAGCTTTGAAAAGGAGGAGGGATGGGCTGTGGCCTGCAATCCCCACCCGGAACCTTGAGGGCATTCCTCAGAGGAAACTGAAATGACAACTCAAACATCAAGATTCAGCCTCGGATTGAACCCCTTAATGAAGACAACACCAGTTTGCCCAAGGACAAGATTTATGAGAGTGAATAATAACCTAAAGTTTGGTTTTTAAAATGTACAAACAATGTCTCAATCATCCAAAAAAAGAGCAAGTACAAAATGTGGTGACAGAATACCACCTAGACCTACTAGCATTGACAGAAGTTAGGTGGACTGGATAAGGAATAAAAAAGCTTTATGCTGGCCATACCATCATATGTGCGGTACAGCGTATAAGCAAGAAGACGGAGTTGCCGTAATGATGCCAAAGCAGACCCACAAGTCACTCTAAAAAGGGACTCCTGTATCAACGGGAATATTAACTGCAAGGTTTTTGGGAACACGAGATAAAAAGTCAGTCGTTGTGTGCTACGCACCTACAAATGAAGCCACTGATGAAAAAAAAGCAAGTTCTATAGAACACTTGAAACCGCAGCCAAAGATTTATCAAGACATGACGTTGTTTGCTTCCTTGGTGACTTTAAAGCTAAAGTAGGAAATGTCCGATTCTTCAACCCACAAGTTCTTGGCACACATGGTCTTGGTCAATGAAATGAAAATAAGGAGCTTCTAATTGATTTTGCCCTAATAAATGACTTTTGTAGTTGGTGGTTCTCTGTTTCCTCACAGAGACGTCCACAAGTACTCTTGGACATGCCAGATGGAATGAACAAAAATCAGATTGATCACTGCCTTATAAGCAGAAAATGGAGATTGATTCTACAAGCTTTTCAGGCCTATAGAGGAGCTGACGGATCAGATCATAACCTTATGGTAGCCAAACTCGGTCTAAAATTAAAGAAGATATGAAACAAAAGGACAGTCCCAAAACCTGTTTTTGACTCTGAGAAACTCCAGGACCAGACATTAAAATAGGTTTTTATAATGGAGCTATACAATAGATTTGAAGCTCTATCCATACAGGAGGAAGCTGAATGTGAAATAATATGGGAAGTCATGAAGGAATGCTACCAAGATATAGCTAAATCACCTCTGGGCTTCCGTAGGAGTCCTAAGAACCAGTGGATATCCGAGCAAACTTGGCAACTAATAGATGAAAGAAAAAAGATAAGAATGTCTGTTCTCCAACAACAAGTCCCTGATCGTTTTGTTTTCCATGTTGTTTCCTTGTTTTTATGTTGAAGGAATTAGTTTGAAATTGCTTGGTTAACCTTTCAGCTGTAGGAGAAAAAAAAACTTCTTATGAAAAGAGTCTCAACCAATAGTAAAACAATATTGCAAGTAGACATCACATTTTATAGAATTATCCAGTAAGTTTATCGCAGATCATTTCTGGTCTTCATTCTCGGCGCGAACAAAAAGCTCCTCCCTCTTATTCATGAATTAGCGGGTTAGTCTGTATGCGTCAATCAATGAGAAATGGTTCGAAATTGTATCATTCATAATTGTGAAAGCAGAAAAAAACTTGGTGAGCCAGCCAAGTGGTTTGCGAGTGTCCCATCTCACAGGTATGACTTAATTTATATACAAATTATGACTTAATCTATTTTTTACAAACAGTGGACTCATCTGATTGGCCTATGTAGGATTTTGCAAAAAAGGGGGCGGGGGGTTGATGAAATTTGATTGAGGCACCCCTTGCCCCCTCTTGGATCCGCCACTGGATTGTTTATCATTCTTTTTTTCACGTCGTGATGTTTATTTTCTATGATATTTATTTTCTAGATAAGACTACTTTCGTTTTCAATCAATGTTTTCGTACGAATAGTTGTGCTGAACCTTTTCGCGACTTTTATAAACATCAAACACTTCTGTTTGAAACCTTGCACTTTACGCGAACTTGGATAGCGATAAGGGTTCCTGAGTTGAGACCAATTTTAGGACTTCTGGGTTCTCAATTATTGGTTACTTTGGCAAAAGTTGCCATAATAGCTCCATCCAAGAAAGTACCAAACGTCTGTTAAGAAGTGTTTTTCGTAAAATTCTTGGAGAATTTTCGAGAAAATTGAAGGACATCACACATTTTAGTTGGCAGATCCAAAATTTTACAGGGCTTTGCTGAAAACTATGATAGAATATTCTTCGGATTTGTATATAGTTCTTTTATATATTATATATATATATATATATATATATATATATATATATATATATATATATATATATATATATATATATATATATATATATATATATATATATATATATATATATATATATATATATATATATATATATATATATATATATATATATATATATATATATATATATATATATATATATATATATATATATATATATATATATATATATATATATATATATATATATATATATATATATATATATATATATATATATATATATATATATATATATATATATATATATATATATATATATATATATATATATATATATATATATATATATATATATATATATATATATATATATATATATATATATATATATATATATATATATATATATATATATATATATATATATATATATATATATATATATATATATATATATATATGTGTGTGTGTGTGTGTGTGTGTGTGTGTGTGTGTGTGTGTGTGTGTGTGTGTGTGTGTGTGTGTGTGTGTGTGTGTGTGTGTGTGTGTGTGTGTGTGTGTGTGTGTGTGTGTGTGTGTGTGTGTGTGTGTGTGTGTGTGTGTGTGTGTGTGTGTGTGTGTGTGTGTGTGTGTGTGTGTGTGTGTGTGTGTGTGTGTGTGTGTGTGTGTGTGTGTGTGTGTGTGTGTGTGTGTGTGTGTGTGTGTGTGTGTGTGTGTGTGTGTGTGTGTGTGTGTGTGTGTGTGTGTGTGTGTGTGTGTGTGTGTGTGTGTGTGTGTGTGTGTGTGTGTGTGTGTGTGTGTGTGTGTGTGTGTGTGTGTGTGTGTGTGTGTGTGTGTGTGTGTGTGTGTGTGTGTGTGTGTGTGTGTGTGTGTGTGTGTGTGTGTGTGTGTGTGTGTGTGTGTGTGTGTGTGTGTGTGTGTGTGTGTGTGTGTGTGTGTGTGTGTGTGTGTGTGTGTGTGTGTGTGTGTGTGTGTGTGTGTGTGTGTGTGTGTGTGTGTGTGTGTGTGTGTGTGTGTGTGTGTGTGTGTGTGTGTGTGTGTGTGTGTGTGTTATATATATATATATATATATATATATATATATATATATATATATATATATATATATATTTATTTATATAATTATTGGCGCGTACAAACAGCTCCTCTCATTTGATCTGCCATCAGCGGTCTAATTACCCTGGAACACGTATTTTGGCAGAAACTTTCTCAAATGCCTTTGAATCCAGCTTGGAGACTTCGGAAACCTATTTTTAATTCCTTAAAACATCTAATAATAACATTGCACTACTAATTACCGACTTTTATGTATGTATTGGAATAAATTAATTTAAAATTAGTTTCTTCAAATCAGTGTTCCAACGTTGAAGCCAGGTTTTGCGCTCCAGAGAAATTCCGGCTTGTGTACCCGTGAAAAGACTCCAATGCCGCCCCGATGTTTTTAGCACGTTCTTCGGAGCACTTGCACCTCGGTCTGGGTTTTTATAATGGGTGAGATAGGGAATGATCATACTGCTAATTCTATAGACTGTGGTAGACATTTACAAGTCTACTCGCCATCAGATGTTATAAAGTCAACCATTTTTGTGTAGCATTATCACCTGTCAAATCTCCACATGAGTCTCTGTTCTGACCCAATGTTATTATTTGCCAGATAAGAAGTAAAAGCTTGAAGCATAGATTTAGATTATAATAATTTCTCAAAAACGGCTTCTCCACTTATGTTCCACCTAATTTTTGTGTGTCTTAGACTTTTTATGACACATATTATACCTTTTAGTTTATTTTTAGTACAATCAGTACTCATTCCAGTTCAGTTAAAACACTTTGAAATGCTTTCCTTACTTCAAAACACTGAATACTAACAATGACCAACAATGAAAAATTTTGCCGAGATTGATCTTTTGTCACCAAACCTCATTTTTGAGGAACTGAGATTCTGAAGGTGAGAATTTCTGTTATAAGAAAAGAAGGGAATTTACTTGTAGAAGGGGGGGGGATTGAGGAAAATTTTGTTTGGGGTCCAGAATGGGTTCTTGAAAGACCTGACTGTAAATGATCAAAAATATTGTTATTAAAGGCTTACCGGACACCTTTAGATATACAAAGAGCAACAGGGGTGGATCACTTCCTATTTGACATACATATAGTCCGTCATCACTGATTCTGATTTCGTTAATCTTCAACCTCCATTCACTGGGGTACTGGTAATCTACTGTATATCTGCTATCTGATGTATATGCAGTTCTTCCAACAGTTAATAAATGTAACTCAGTTTTAGTCTTTTTTAACCAGGATACCTACCAAAAAAAGATTCAAAGATATACACAAGGGTTATACAGAAGCACAAGTAAATACAAAACAATATATGAAGAAAACCTTACAAGACTCGGTTTTTAGTTAAACGAGCTATCTCAACTAGGTTTCACTTCGTTTTAGTTTTTGGGGCCTGGATACTGATGGGATACTAGATAATAGGCAAGGCCAGTTCTGGACGCTCTTGCGCCAGGGGCAAAATCTTGATTACCACCCCTCCCTGTATCCCAAAAATTTTCAGAACAAATTTAAACAGAATTCTCATTTATTAAAATCTGAAAAAATCATTGTTTATTATAAATATAAAATATCACAATAATACATTAAAATTATTCAAATTCGATCCACGTACTTTTATTTTCAAGTATCGGTGATGAAGGTATGGGAACAAAAATTAAAATATCGGATTCAATTTGCTTATAGTTCCTGCCAAAAGCATCCTCTGATTTATTTAAATAAAAATAAAATTTCAAAAATTACAAAATGGTTATAACCGTCAGATTATTCATTTGAAATTTTGAGCCCCTAAAATTCCTATGTTCACAATGCTCTTTACTTAGGCTGCACTATTACGCTGCCTATGAAAACAAAAAGGAGATAACTCCGATTTGTAAGCACCGAAATCTATAAAATGCTATAACTAACCGATTATTCTTTTGTGTTTTTCAAACCAGCAACGCAAATAGTTTTGAAACTGCTATAGAAAAGTGTTCTCAAGATTTCCTAGTCTGGGGCCTGAGACCTGAGCCCCTTTCGCCTACACCTCCTAATTGACGGAAGTAAACCTTTCTAATCTTCACGATGAATCGAGATGATCGTATTTAATTTTTTTTCGTTTTGGGTTTTATTTATTCTTTAATTGTAATTTCTGGTCGCTTTGAGGTTGAATTATTGTAGGTTTTTATTTCTTCTGATCTTAAGTTAATGTGGCCTTTGTTTTTTTTCGAAAAATTTCTTTTCCGGAAAGTTTTTTTTTATTTTTTAGTAAAAAATAAATGTACCCTGACCTGATCAAAGTGGTGAAAAAAACTTTTTTTTTATTTAATTTTTGAACGTTTTTGAGTGAATGCAGGTTTTGATTTTGGCTCACGGTACATGATTAATTAAAACAAAATTTGAATATTAATTTTACTTTTATTTGGTTAAATGACTTTCTCGAAACCTGTTTAATTCTATTTACGAACGTTTTTATCAGTAATAAATATACGTATATAACGAATTAACTTACGTAACGAACTTCTATATTCATATATTTTTAATACGTATATTAGGGGGTTCGTCCCCTAGGCAATACCTTGCTCTTAAAGCTAAAGTTCGCATTTTGTTCCAATTCTTTAAAAATGGCCCCTTAATCACAAATGCCGTTAATTAGAACAAATAACTCTTATGAAAGTACTAAAAAATCTTTGGCCTAAAGAGCGAAGTATTGACTAGGGGGTGAATCCAATTATATACGTAATGTTTTCTGTCGTTTTAAGTTTTGATGTTGCTCCTTACTTTCAGTTGAAAAACTTTTTTTTTTTATATATAATTTCTTATCTTTTTTTAAATAATTATGGGAAATCCGGAGCCCCCGTCATAGCAATGTCCCTTCCCCCATGAAAACTTCCTTCATGGAAAGATCCTCTCACATAACCCCCGACCCCCTGAAAACGTCTGTATACTTCCCAATAACCAATAATATATGTTAACATTGGGTAAAGTTGATAACTTTCAGCCTTTCCCCCAGGGACTTTGGGGGATTAAGTCATCCTAAAAGACATAGTTATCATATTTTCGACCCTGCTGAACAAAATGGATATCTCAACATTTTGATCGGGTGACTTTGGGAAAAAATGATCGTGGGAGGGGGCCTATTTGCCCTCCATTTTTTGGGTCACTTAAAAAGGGCACTAGAACTTATATTTTCCGGTCGAATGAGCCCTCCCACGATATTCTAGGAATAATGGGTCGATACGATCACCCCTGTAAAAAAAAACAAACAAAAAAAATAAACAAACAAATAAACACGCATCCATGATCTTTCTTCTGGCAAAAAATGCAAAATTCCACATTTTTGTAGATAGGAGCTTGAAACCTCTGCAGTAGGATTCTCTGATTCGCTGAATATGATGGTGTGATTTCCATTAAGGTTCTTTAACTTTTAGGGGGTATTTCCCCCTTTTTTCGAAAATCAGCAAAATTTTCTCAGGCGCGTAACTTTTGATAGGTAGAACTAAACTTGATAAAGCTTAGGCCTATATATTTGAAATCAGCATTAAAATCTGATTTTTTTGATGTATTTATTGGTATCAAAATCCAACTTTCTACAGTTTCGGTTCCTTTTGAGCCGGGTTGCTCCTTACTTGCAGTTACCACGAACTGTTTGATACAGCGTGTCCAGACTATCCGTTTTCTGGAAAAATGGAACGGAAATCATGAACACAGGAAAAGTAGTCAAGACATGTCGTTTTTCCAAAGAATGTCTGAATGAGTTTATCAGCTATCCTAGGGCCATAGTCCGTATCTTTTTTTGGGGGGGGTGTATTTTCTGTGGGGGAGGGGAACACAAACAAAAACTTTAAAAACGCACCAAAAACTGTTTATATGCATTTTTTTAGGTTTTTGTTAGTGAGACATATTTTTTTTGGGGGGGGGAGGGGGGTAAAACACGCTAATCTCCCTGGATACACCCTGAACTATCCTCGTCAAATCTTTTTTTCTGAGCAAAATTTAAAATAAATAATTTTACAGCCTAAGCGAGACACTTTCCCTTTTTCTGCTCTAAACAGGTTTATAGTTTATAGTTTCTGGTGGAAGAGCCAAATGCGATAGCAATAATTAGCTATGATTGTTGTAATTAAAGAGGCCAAGTGCATTAAGATGAAACTCTTAGGGATTTTTTTTTGGGCGGGGGGTGGTTTTCAATTAATCGAAAAATATGCATGCAGGTTTTCAAAAGGGCATATTAGTAATTAAATAGGCAGCGCAGCGCTATAATAGAAACTTTTAAAGTAGCTCATTCTATTGAAAATGAAAAGTTCTATTGCCTGTTTTAAGACTCAAAAGAAATAGGAGAACATGATCCCCTTCCCAATCCCATTATTTCTCCAAACATATCCAATAAAATTTTGTGACAGCCATCTATTGCAGCATAGTTGAAAGGTCCAGTAGCAATGTCTTTGGGGTTGTTTGGGATGTCAACCCCCCGCAGTCCTCAGAGCAAAGAATGTAAGTTATGCAGTGTGCCCATTGTGTATGTATAGTATTTTTTATTGGGAAAGAGGGTGTGTTTGACCTTAGGTGTTCAAAAAGACCAAAGGCATTCAAGTGAAGATTTCAGAGAACGTCGAGGAGAAAGTACAACTAAATCAAAACATAATATGGGCATTCTTGCCATACAAGGGGGAAAAACCAGTGACGATATTGAGTTGGAATGTTAAGGGAATGACGAGGAGGATGGGCAATTGACGAAGGGTATGTTCAGGGGGAGTGTTGAAAGAACTAAAAATAATTATGTACATGTTTCCACTATTGCTATTAATGCGGCTGATACTACTACCACTTTTACTGAGGTTCAGGATAATAAGCTACAATTTTTAGGGAGCAGCGTCCACATATTGCTACCAATACTGCTGCTGCTACTTCTGGAACTATTGCTATTTTTGCTGCAACTACTACTACTGAGGCTAAAGGTAGGAAGTTGAAACTTTCACGGAATGTTTAGGGGAATGTTGACCTAAATAATACACACTTTTTAAAAGCAGGTTATCAAAATGGCAGATCAGCAGTATTCTAGGAATGGTTTAGAATATTAAGTTTAAATTTTCAGGATATATTAAGGGGGATGTTGAACTAGGCAAAATGCAAAATGTCCATACTACAACTACTAACACTACTACTACATCTCCTACAACTACTACTATAACTGCTACTACTACTACGACTGCTACTGCTACTACTATCACGACGACTACTACTAGTACTACTGAGGCTAAGGATATGACACTGAAATTTTCAGGGCATGTTGAAGAGAACAGTGAACAAAATTGAAACAAACTATGTGAAAGAATACTTTTTAAAGGCTATAACCACCATATCTAAGGAGAAGTATAGAGCATTAAGTTGAAACTTTCAGTGCACGTCAAGAGGGATGTTAAACCAACCAAAGGACACTATATATACCACTCCTATAAATTTTACTACTACTGCTAATACTACTATTAGGGATAAATGTATTCAGGAGACATTTTCATATAATGTTTGAGGGCATGTAGAATTGCATCGAAGCACGCTGTATATATGCAGACAGTCAAATGGATGTATTTGCAATATCAGGAACCGTTTAGAGTAATAGGTTGATGTTCAGCTAATTAAAAAGAAAATATTATGTGCATACTATTACTTCTGGTTGTTCCTACTACAGCTGTCAGTACTAGCATTACTAACGTTAATGGTACTAATTTGAAACTTTCAGGGACCGTCGAGGGAGATGTTGGGCTATGTAAGAACATAGTATAAGTATATCCAGGTTATCAAAATAGCATAGATACAATTTTCTAGGAGTAGTAATAATTTTCTGCGGCTAGCCATCTCGGTGCTAAGGCTAGCCATCTCGGAACAGGCTATCCTCTAACATTTTAAATGGTAAATTAAAGCTAAAGGGAAACGGGCTCCAATAGCATATATTTCTTTTTTCTGTTGGTTTGGTGTTCCGATTGAGGTTCGTTATTTTTATTTATTTTTATCATCCAATAAGATACTTCATATCGTCCAAACCTAAAACGAGGTTGAGACAAAGAGAAATAAAAGTATGCTCAGAGTAGAGTAGCACTTAGTAAAATGAACTAGCTTTACGGTCCCAATAAAAAAGTTACTTTATACTGCAATATTACTTTAGTTTCATATTACAGTTTTCTGCCAAATTATTAAGAGAAAATCAACTCCCAGGAGCTATCTTTTGCTGTTTACCTTTGAAAATAAGGAGATATGATTACATGTTTCATTTGATAATGCCTTATCCACAAAGCAACAGCATCTTCGTATTTGAGATCACACCATACCTTTTTTAGTTCCTTTTACTGCATCAAAGGGTTTCCTATTACAAAGTTTTCTCTTTCTCATTATCTTTAGTTTCTAGCTAGACAACAATAATTAAGGATATTTTTCAAGGTAAAAAAGCTATTATAGCAAGGAAAACAAGATGTTAAAGATTTCAACTCATCTTAAAAATAAGAAAGAATACACCATTTTATTAATTGTACGAACCGGGAAGCGCAAAATTGCTAAATCAGACTTTTCTGCCGTTTGTTTTTCTTATTTTTAATTAAACTAATCTCAAAGTATCTCATGAGTGATAATGTTTAATTTGACATTGAAGATATATATAGAAATAGAAAGATATTTGATTTTTAAAGTTACAATTGTCATGGCTACATGAAAAAAAAAACAACAACAAAAAAACACACACACGCATACAGCAGTATCCCATCCACTTTCTGAAGAAAAAGTCTTTAGGTTCCATTCCCAATCTAGTATATTTTAATGTCTTTACTATTAGTAGAATGGCCTTATTGACTCGTGTCCCTCACCCCTGCTGCCATCTACAATTTAGTTTAATACTGACATTACCACGTG